>NW_021703777.1:54089385-54239666 GCF_005190385.1 Monodon monoceros
ACACACACACACACACACACACACACACACACACACACACACACACAAAGGAAGCTCAACACAGAATACATCTCTTCAGACTCTGAGAGTACCATATTTCACGCCTGGAAATACTGCCTGAACCACAAACTGGGTGACACAAAAGGCTTCCAGTTTTGAGGGGGCCCATAACAAGAAAGTGCTTAGCAGCAGGTCTGGGCTGTTATGTAAGTAACTCTTGTGGTATTATGAGTACCAATGACGGGAAAAACACCATGTGGAGTTTAAGGCCAGTCCTGATTGGGTGAATCACAAGGACAAACCCTAGGGTTCTGGAAGAAGACTATGCCCCTTTCATTGAAGAATTTTATTCCTTTGGAAAAAACAGCACTTGATGTACTATTGGGCTCTTATGGATGTGCAGAGACTGGCTGTGAGGTAACACATGCCCATGAGACTTGAGGCTATAATTGACCACCTAATGCTGATTTATTTTAGATCCAACAGGTCATAAAGTCAAGAGGCTCTACAGTCATCTGTCTTAAAATGAAAGGATTGAGCATGGGCAGGGCTAGAGGGCACAGCAAGTTTCATGAGCAGGTAGCTCAGATTCCCATATTATTTACTACTTTTGCACCAGCACTTCTCCCTCAGTAAGCACCTATGGCTAGATAACAGAAAAAGGAGAAGCCCAAGCTTAGTTTACAAATGGATCAGTTCAGTATGTGAATGCAAACTATAAATGAATGGTTGGCTGCACCACAGCCCCAGTCATGCCTGACCCTCAAAGACGGTGGCAGGATACAAGTCTCCCTAAACTGTAGAGTTCTGGACAGTTATTTGGTCATCCATTTTGTGAGGAAAGAGAAGTGGACAAAATTAGAATATAAATGGACTCATGAAAAGTGAAAAAATGGTTTGACTACCTGGTCATGGGGCCTGTGTGAAAATGACTGGTACATCAGCAGTCTGGAGAAGAAGCATGTAGATACACATATGGAAGTGGGAACTGTATGTGAACATCTTTGTATTGCACCACCACCAAAGAGCATCTGCCATGGGAAATAGATTAAACAACCAGGTAGTCAGAATTACTCAGACATTTGATTTCACCCAGCTTCTGTCACGGGGCGTTATACCATCACTAAAAGTAAAATACCTGTATCCAAGAATCCAGGAGTGGCAACAGAAGTGAACCCTGATCATCTGAGCCTTAAAAGAGTAGATGTGATGGCATGGATGGAGATTATGCATAGGCCAAACAGCATGGGCTCCACTTATCAAGGCTAATATGGCTACTGCTGTTGCCAACACCCAACCTGCCAGAAATAGAGACCAATGCCAAGTCCCTGATATAGCAACATCCCTTGAGAACACAAACAGCTACTTGATGGCAAGTTGGATCCCTTGCTTCTCAACAGTAGTAGCAAGGTTTTGACAGGGATATACATATATTCTAGGTATAGTTTTGCTGTTTCTGCTCACAAAACGCAACCAACACCATAATCCAAGGAGTTATAGAGTTTTTGACCCACTTGCACAGGAGCCCACATAACATCGTGTTAGACCAAGTGACTAACAAAGCAAAGGGTGAACAGGAATGGGTATAAGATCATGGGATCCACTGGGCAGATTGTACATAATGTTGTATGACTCGGAAGTTGCTGTCCTGATAGAATGATGGAGAAGCCTGTTGAAGGCACAGATGCATGGCCCACCCACAGGCAGGACCTTGTGAGCCTGCAGCACCAATCTCTGAGACTCAGTGTGTATGATAAGCAGGGATAAAAAGTATTTCTAACAGGTAAAATAACTGGATCTAAGAATCCAGGGCCAAAATCAGGAATTAACCCTGAAAATCTGTGCTGTGTGGCTCTAGAGGCACTGGTTCCCAAAAGAGGACACAGGGCAAGTTTCACTAACTATAGGCTTCAGATTCCTCACGTCAAGGAGCCAGCAGACAAGAAAAGAAGTCGCCCACTAAGCTGGGGTAATTGACTCTAATCATCAGAAGCAGATAGCACTGCCATTACATAATGGGTTCTATTTTGGTTGCTCTCTTGAACAAGTTTGACACTAAATGTTAAAAATACAGCAGCAACAGCCTAAAAAGAGCGTAATGACCAGAGGCTCAGACCTCTCACTGATGAAGACTTGTTTCCTGCCACCAGGCAAACCTCTAAAATCAAAAGAAGTGCTGAGAGTGAGGGGAGCCTTGAATGTAAAGAAAAGGAGGAAACAATGAATATCAGTGGTCCCAAGACCAGTGGCAGTAGCAGTTCATCCCATTAACTTTCTCTTATCAGTTTCCTCAAGGGAAAGAGGCCACCCAGAATCCTCCTGGAGGAGGTGCTCCCAGAACCTTTGTAAAAATGTGTATCCCAGGGGTCAAGAGCTGGGCTTCAGTGAATGCTAGGATTTGCCCCCCACCCCGATTCCCAATTCTTGATGAAGGCATATTCCCAGCTGCTGTGAATGGTGCCAGCAGACAGTCCCCCTTCACATTGCCTTGGCAGAGGAGAGCCACATTGCTAAAAATCATTCCCCCTTTTCAGAAAAGCCCATGTTCAATGACTATTTGGCTCAGGATAAAAAGGTCCCACCTCTTAGTTCAATTAGGAAAAGCTCTGAAGGACCATACCGGCTTCAGACCCTCTGGATTATTTGAAACCTTCTTTGAAGTTGCATATTGCAGCTCAACTTCAACCCTTGCCTTGTCCTGCTTCTTTCTTTTTTCTTCTTCCTCGGCTGTTGATCCTAAGAGCACTCCCCAATAAATCTTTTGTACACTAATCTTTGTCTGACTTGATTTCTGGGGAACGAACCTATGACAAATAGTAAAATGTTCAAATTCTTTCCAAAATCTTATGTAGTGAATGTAAACTATCATTATTATGGAATGAACTAAATAGTTTATTATATTAAATAAAATTAAGAAGTTTTATGACCCTTGTTTTGCATAATTTTAAAATACCATTATAAAACTATTTTTGCTATGTGTTATTCTTATAAGTTCCAGCTCAAATGAGTATTTAAATCACTATAATCTTGTAATTATCATTATTAAACTTTCAATTATAAGGGGGAAAAAGGCATCTGATTTTTTTCTCTTTAGCCTAAAGACTCAATTTCTTGTCTGTTCTATTAATGCACTCTAAGAATTTACAGCAGCGATTTTCTGTAAAAATTGCAGTTTAAGCCCTCATAATAATGTCAAGATTTCAACTGGGAACATTTTGGAAGCTGACCTTGCAGGTGGCTCTGTGAAGAAAACAGCAGCAATAAACACAAATCCAGAAAGACCTGGGGTTTTCAATTTTATAAACATTTGGAATTTAACAAAGGTTTGACATTTTTGCTGTCATTGTTTGTTTATTTTAGTTTTTTTAACAAAAAAGTTTTTCCACATTTGAAAGGTATACTTTCAACTTGAAAGAAAAATGTGGGAGTAAATTAAAAGAAAGAAAGAAAAAGACAAATAATCATCTGAGATTGTCAAATTTAATTTGGATAAATCATGTACTTGCTTATGATATGATGTTTATTTTGATAATCATATTGACATATTTGATTGATTATACAATACGCTTTGTTTGATCATAATGTGAATTGTAATTTCACAGCTTCTGGTGTTAATTATCAAAAAGCCTTGGGCTGTTGACTTTACTCTATGATGTATTGAATTGATTTGATTCACTCAATTGTACCCTGGATGTCTTTGATCCTTTGTGGCTATTTCTCTTGGTAGTGATAAAACAGAACTACTCTAAAAATCTCTGAAGTCCTATAATTAATGCTTATCAGTTTTGCTCATAGGATCTGTGACAAAGTGTAAAGGGCATCCTGGGAAATAGAGAAAATGAATCTGAATGCTGCCATCAGAGAGAAAAGAGTAATTTCATAAGGAGAAGGTGTAACAAGGTTCACGATAAGGAAAACACAGAGAGATGAATACAGCTCCTTTTAGATGAACTTTATCTTAAAATTACATCTTAACTAACACCCTCAATACTTTATTGGGACATCTTTCTCTTAACCTGACCGTCTCGTGCTTTAGGAGCTGATTATTATTTACTTTGAAGTTTTCTGTCATCTCAACTTAAATTTTCCAAAACAACTAAGTTGTCTCAGACTCCTACCCAGATCAAAAAATATTTTCACCCACATCTTGCTTACTTTCTCAGTTACTCCTGTACCAAATTATCATTGTATAATATTAAGTTTCCTCAGTTCTTATATACAAAACAGTATTGAAGTATTATATACTTTTATTCTTTCCATATTTCATAAATTCATTGTACCTAATAACACAACAGCTATTTATCATCTAACACAAGTATTATTGCAAGGACTATTTAACTGGTCTTTTTATTCAAATATTTTACTTCACTCAATCCTTCCAGCATATCCACTTAGATTAATTATTCTTAAACAACAACAAAATTAGTTTAGTCATATTTTCATTAAAAACTAATTTCCATTGGCACAACATTGTAAAGCAACTTTTTCTTTAACAAAAAAGTAACTTCCTGAATATTCATAATCTAAACTGATTAAATGTGGTCTAAATTTATCTTTTTATTTTTATGTCATAATTCTATATATTTACTTTTAGGAGGAATTTAGTTTTTGCTAATATTAAAATTGTTTTTTGAGTTTCACAGTTCAAAATCTTTTTTACATAGTATTTACTCACTTTTCAAGTTACCTGTATAAACTAGGGATCATCAACCACTACTTGCCAACTTCATATACTGAGCACAGACGTCAAACCACTTGCTCAAGTTGATCCAATTTGCCGAACAAGGATAAGAACATAGTCTTCTGACACCATTGTTCTCTCTCTCTTTTAAAAAAAATCACTGCCTTTCCATTCCATCTACTTAACTTCTTAATAAATTTTATTCTTTCTTATATGCCTTCTTTGGTTCACACCTTCCCCCTTACTGATAATTCGTTTTCAATTAATATAAATGCTATACTTTACGATGTAGATCAAATTGAATGTCTAACATAAGGCTTTCCTGAAAGTCAAAAGGAAATGATCTCTCCCTTCTTGGACTGCCTTCAGTATTTATAATTTTAAAATCCACTGAGTTATATTTTTAGTTCATTCATTAATTTAAAAGTTAAATAATAAATTTTGTCAGGCATTGTGTTTAGCATCGAAGAATAAAATGTGTTTTTTCCTATAAATGCTTAAAGCTACATTCCAACTGGTATTTATTATTTTTACCCTGAATTTTTATTTTATTACTATAACTATATCTTACAACCCAGTTAGATTTTAGATTCCTTGAGGTCAGGGGCTACCATGTCCTTACATCTGGGATTCAATAAAGTTTTGGGTTTTTTTGTTGTTTTTTGTGTTTTTTTTTGCGGTACGCGGGCCTCTCACTATTGTGGCCTCTCCCATTGCGGAGCACAGGCTCCGGATGCGCAGGCTCAGCGGCCATGGCTCACGGGCCCAGCCGCTCCGCGGCATGTGGGATCTTCCCGGACCGGGGCACGAACCCGCGTCCCGTACATCGGCAGGCAGACTCTCAACCACTGCACCACCAGGGAAGCCCTCAATAAAGTTTTACACACTTAATATTACGTTTGATAAAAGTGATTAATGTTACTGAAAATAGTATATCTGGATTCAAGCAGTCATTTTTATTCTTACATAAGTAAGAAAATACATATTCATGAAAGTAGAATTGTTGACTGTTTAATGGCAAGGTGCAGTTGTAGGAATTCAAAGTCTTCTCACAAACTTGTTGCTCATAACCACTTTGGTAGATAAGTAGAGAGGGCAACACTACCTTCACTTTTGAATGTGGAAAATGAGACTCACAGAATTTAAGAAATCAGCCTGGAGCCACTTAGATATAAAACAACTCAATCTGCATTATAATCAAAGTTTGACACATGAATGTGACTCCTCCCATCAGTCAAAATTGCTGGTGGATACAGACCCACACTTAATGCCTACCTAACTGCTAGACATTGATCTAAGTTGTTTATGTTTTAACTCACTTATTTCAGTAACCCTATGAGCTTGGTATTTTATTTTCCTCATTTTTCAAATAAATAAATTGAAAAACAGAGTAAAAGTATCCTGTTCAAGGTATCACACTGCTAAGTAGCAGAGATCAAGGAGTCAAACTCAGGAAGTCTCACCTCAGCATACATGTTCTTTACCACTATGCAAATCTGCCTCTTTTAATTATCACACTAAATGCAAAAAGAAATGAGAGATGATAAATAGTGCAGCTTGCTAAAGCCACAGATTTAAAGTATGTTAGAGAAAATGCATTGTTAGATGGCAGATTTTTAAAAATTTAAGCAAGTTAAGTCTAAACTTCATCCTTTTTTTTTCTTGGATATAGAGTCTCATAAAGAACAAACATGATAGACAGAGCCCGGTTGGTATTTGTGGAAGGCATCAAGGAATTTCAGGGAGAGCAAATGAAAGGTCCTGTGGAGGGAGAAGTTAAGTGGTCTTAAAGGGAAGCAGAAGTCAGTGTAGCTGGAACAGGGTGAGTGAGGGGAGAATACAGGGTATAAGATGAGAGGGTGAACAGGACTCAGATCTCTTAAGGTCTTTTAAACCATTATGAGGATATTGGTTTTTATTTTTAATGTGTGAAAAATTCATAGAAGGCTTTTAAAAGAAATAAATAATAAAAATGAGTTACTTTTTAGAAGGAAAAATATGACTTCACTTTTAGATGCTTTGTTAAAAATAGACTGAAGGACAAGGGCAGAAGTGGTAAGATCAGTTAAGAGGATACAATATTCAGTAATCCAGATAAGAGAATATTGTAACCTAGATTGGGATACTAGCAATAGAGGTGATAGGGTATATACAACAGAATTTAGTGAAGTGCTTTATGTGATATAAGAGACAAAGAAAAGAATCAAGAGTGGCTCCACATTCTTTTGGTTTGGGCAGTTTTGAAGAAAAATTTGCCATTAACTGAAATGTGAAAGACTAAAGCAGGAGAAGGATTGAGGGGCAGAGATCAAAAGCTCAAGTCTGTCTGTGTGTATTAAATGTGAAATGTCTATTACACATTTATATGGGACTCTCTCTGAGTTTAGGAGAAAGGTCTACCATTAGAGATGTCAATATTGGAGTTGATGGCCTATAGATAGTATATGATAGAGCAAATAAGGATAAAAATTACAGTGCTTCAAGGTTGGGAAAGAGGAAGAATCATCAAAAGACAAAATAGAAAGAGGAGTCATTGAGGTATTATGGCGTCAATACTGTACTGTGTTTTAAAAGTCAAATGAATCCAAGAACATGGTATATCTCCATCTGTTTGTATCATCTTTGATTTCTTTCATCAGTATTTTATAGTTTTCTGAGTACAGGGCTTTTGCTTCCTTAGGTAGGTTTATTCCTCAGTATATTATTCTTTTTGTTGCAATGGTAAATGGGATTGTTTCCTTAATTTCTCTTTCTGATTTTTCATTGTAGTGTATAGGAATGCAAGAGATTTCTGTGTATTAATTTTGTATCCTGCAACTTTACCAAATTCACTGATTAGTTCTAGTAGTTTTCTGTTGGCAACTTTAGGATTTTCTATGTATAGTATCATGTCATCTGCAAAGAGTGACAGTTTTAATTTTCTTTTCCAATTTGGATTCCTTTTATTACTTTTTCTTCTCTGATTGCCATGGTTTGGACTTCCAAAACTATGTTGAATAATAGTGGCGAGAGTGAACATCCTTGTCCTGTTCCTGGTTTTAGAAGAAATGCTTTCAGTTTTTCATCATTGAGAATGATCTTTGCTGTGGGTTTGTCATGTATGGCCTTTATAACGTATGTTGAGGTAGGTTCCCTCTATGCCCACTTTCTGGAGAGTTTTTATCATAAATAGGTGTTGAATTTTGTCAAAAGTGTTTCCTTCATCTATTGAGATGATCATATGGTTTTTATTCTTCAGTTTGCTAATATGGTGTATCACATTGGTTGATTTGCATGTATTGAAGAATCCTTGAGATAAACCCATGGTCACGTAATCTATGACAAAGGAGGCAAGAATATACATGGAGAAGAGACAGTCTCTTCAATAAGTGGTGCTGAGAAAACTAAACAGCTACATGTAAAAGAATGAAATTAGAACACTCCCTAACACCATACACAAAAATAAACTCAAAATAGATTAAAGACCGAAATGTAAAGCCAGATACTATAAAACTCTTAGAGGAAAACATAGGCAGAACACTCTTTGACATGAATCTCAGCAAGATTTTTTTGACCCACCTCCTATAGTAATGAAAATAAAAACAAATGGGACCTAATTAAACTTAAAAGCTTTTGCACAGCCAAGGAAACCATAAACAAGACAAAAAGACAACCCCAGAATGGGAGAAAATATTTGCAGACGAAGCAACTGACAAGAGATTAATCTCCAAAATATATAAACAGCTCATGTAGCTCAATATCAAGAAAACAAACAACCCAATCAAAAAATGAGCAGAAGACCTAATTAGACATTTCTCCAAAGAAGACATGCAGGTGTCCAAGAGGCACATGAAAAGATGGTGAATATCACTATTAGAAAATTGTAAATCAAAACTACAGTGAGGTATCACCTCACACAAAAAAATCTACAAACAATAAATGCTGGAGAGGGTGTAGAGAGAAGGGAACCCTCCTACACTGTTGGTGGGAATTTAAACTGATATAGCCACTTTGGAGACCAGTATGGAGGTTCCTTAAAAATCTAAAAATAGAACTACCATATGACCCAGCAATCCCACTCCTAGGCATATACCCGGAGAAAACCATAATTCCAAAAGATACGTGCACCCCAGTGTTCATTGCAGCACTACTTATAATAGCCAGGACATGGAAGCAACCTAAATGTCCATCAACAGAAGAATGGATAAAGAAGATGTGGCACATATATACAATGGAATATAACTCAGCCATAAGAAGGAACGAAATCGTGTCATTTGCAGAGACACGGATGGATCTAGACACTGTCATACAGAGTGAAGTAAGTTAGAAAGAGAAAAACAAATATCGTATATTAATGTATATATATGGAATCTAGAAAAATGGTACAAATGAAACTATTTGCAAAGTAGGAATAGACACACAGACGTAAAGAACAAATGTATGGACACCAAGGGGGGAAAGGGGGGTGGGATGAATTGGGAGATTGGGATTGACATATGTACACTACTATATATAAAGTAGATAACTAAGGAGAACCTACTGTATAGCTCAGGGAACTCTACTCAGTGCTCTGTGGTGACCTAAATGAGAAAGAAATCCAAAAAGGAGGGGATATATATATATATATATATATATATATATATATATATAGCTGATACACTTTGCTGTACAGTATAAACTAACACAAAATTGTAAAGCAACTATGCTTCAATAAAAATTTAAAAACATAAAAAAAGTCAAATGAAGAAAAATTTGTGAAAGATGAAGTAGTGACCGACTATATCAAATGCTGCTAATAGGTGAAATAAAGTGAGATCTGAAAATCGGCCATTAGAACTAGGAAGGTGACTACAAAAAGAATTATGGTTAAATTTCTGAGGAATGATGGGTTTGAAGCTCCAGTGGAAGTGTGTTCAATACAGAATGGGAAGGGAAACATTGGATACAGTAGAAAATGAAAATTTGTTTCAGGAGCTTTGGTATAAAGGAAAGAAAATAAATATAACAGTAGCTCAAGCTCAGGTGTCTAGCTATGGGCTTCAATCTCTATCACAAAGTTTCTTGCACAGATTTTATTAACCTTAGGACTGAAAAAGTCAAGAATAAATCTAACATGTATAACACTAATGGTTAATGTCATGTGTCAATTTGACTGGGCTAAGGGTTGCCCAGCCAGATGGTAAAATATTTCTGGGTGTGTCTATGAGAATGTCTCCAGAAGATAATAACATTTGAATTAGTAGACTGAGTAAAAAAAACTGCCCTCATCAATAGGGGTGGGCATTATCCAATCCATTGAGGGTCTGAATAGAACAAAAATGTGGTATATCCATCTTCTGCCCTCAGACATCTTTGCTCCTGGTTCTTGGGTTGTCAGACTCAGACCAAGACTCATACCTTGTGCTCCCCAATTCTTGGGCCTTTGGACTTAGCCTTACACTATCAGCTTTAATGGTTCTCAGGTGTTCCGAATTGGACCGAATAGCTGATTCTCCAACTGGCCAATGGCAGATTCTAGGACTTCTCATCCTCCATAATCTTGTGAATCAATTTGTAAAATCAATCAACCAATCCATCAATCAGTCTCCTATGGGTTCTATTTTTCTGGAGAACCCTGGCTAATACAATAACTAAACTTGGGAGAGGATGCTACAGGGAGAAAAGTCAGGAAGTGTGGAGCTAGAATTCTTTGTTTCCATTAACAAATATTCTACCTTCTGCAGTAATGTTAGATGTGTTATGCGAATACTTGGTACAAGGGAGACCTGTTAATATGAAAAGACACATTCTGTACCAAAAGTAAACAAACATACTGTATTAAGAATAGTTCCTGTCAGAACCATGGCTTTACCAGCAGAAATGGCTGATATTCAGAAATGAAAACAATCTCATTAGGCTAAGGCAGACAATCAGGAGAGTCAGTAACAAAAAATACACAGAAATCTTAGTGGTTAAATATCTGAACTGAGAGGCCAAACTGTAGACAACACTCTAGAGGGTAATATTTCTGTGGACAAGCTATGAATGATGGGGTGGATAACTATGAAGACTAGAACTTAAGGGTTGAAGTCTTATTTCAAAACTCAAAAAAACAAGGCAGGACCTGAATCCCAATACTTAAGGAAGATCCTGGCTAACAGAACCAGAAAAGAAAGGAAAGAAACAAGGGCAAGATGAACCAGATGATAGAGTCTAAACTATTCTTGTAGGAGTTCTTCTGTTTCTCTTCCTGTGCGACACATGGGAAGATTAACCGCAGAAAGCACTGTCATATATTTCACTCTTCTAAGAACAGTATTACCTTTGTAGAGCAACAGCTCTCCTCATTTGCTCCATTGGGACTCTCTGTCTCTGTCTCTCTCTCCTCCCTCTGGAGGTCAGAGCAGTGGCTGTGTGCTATCATCTTGGCATCCTTTGAAATCGTTAGCAAGCTTTAAACAAAGTAAGCTCTAAATGAACAGTTTTTAAAACATTTTTTAACATAATCCTCACACATACATAATATATACATCTAATGAATTCAGTGTCATTATACCTTCTAATTTCATAAAGCTCTGAGTAGACGATTATGTTGAGCATGACAACTATGACGAAAGAGTCTATACTTATTATGGAAGTTCCCACTGAAGTCAGAAACTTTTATTTCCCCCCACCCCACAGCTTTGTTCCCTCGATGCATTATCTAGTTCATTTACTAATCATCACCAGCAGTGTCCATGTTCCCTCCATACAGCACTTTCTTCATTTTATACTCATCACCAACAGCAATGCCACATACTCAGCATAGCACAAAGATTCAGAAGTGTCTCAAAAAGTGAAATCTTTACCCTCAAAACTCTCCCCAGTCCCAAGATTCAGAGATGAAATTCCAAATATTTTTACACTAAATTTTTACAGATTAGATCAAGAAAATTTTATGCTAAAGTAATAGTTTAGGCAGAGAGATGGTAAAGTGTGGTAGTCAGGATAATACCCCCCACAAAAATGTCTATGTCCTAATCCCCAGAACCTGTGAATATGTTAGGTTAGATGGCAAGGGGAAAAAATGTTGCAGAGAGAATTAAGGTTGCTAATCCACTGAATTTAAGGAAATTATCCTGGATTACCTTGGTGGGCCCAATGTTGCATCAGGGTCCTTAAAAATGAAAGAGGGAGTCAGAAGGGAAGGTCAGAGTGATATGATGTCAGAAGGACTTGACCTGCTGTTGCTCACCTTGGAGCTAAAGAAAGAGGACCACAAGCCAAGGAATGCGTGTGGCTTCTAGAATCTGAAAACTGTGATCAGTCAATTATCCCATGGAGCTTCCAGAAAAGAATTTATATACACCCAGGCTTAAACTTTGATTTTAGTCCAGTGAGACCCGTTTTGAACTTCTGAACCATAAAATTGTAAAATAATGTTATTTTAAATAATTAAAGGAATTATTTAATAATTTTAAATAATATTTAATCATTTTAAATGGCTATATTTACAGTAATTTGTGTCAGCAGCAATAGTAAACTAACACAAAAGGGAAAAAGGAGAACTAAAACTCAACTGAATACACAATACATGCTAAAATATTGTACAAAAATGTTTTCTAAACACTGAGCAAGCCATGGTACATGTACTACATGGATTACGGGGTTTATCATTACCTGAGTTTAGGAGGTATAAAGATTGGAGACAAATTATGCCTCCAATATGTGAAATCCTATGATAAGGGCAAGAGGGAATCAAGAACAGAATAACATAGCAAGGAAGATGGAGCCAGAATTTTGAAAATGCCAGTCTCAAGTGTGAGGGGAAGAAAGGAGCTAGGAAAATAGACTACGACTAGAAAATGTAAGAACAAGCTGTTTCAAGTGTCATAGGCACAAATAGGAAAAATGGCTGCAAAAAGACGGCGTGGCCAACCATGCCAAGTGCTTCTGAATCAGAAGAGTACTGGGAAGTGGGAGGTCATTTTTGACCCTTAGTCCAGAAGTTGTAGTAAATTACTTACAATGGCAATGGTGGCTGGTGCAGGAGAAGGGGTGAGGAAAGGGGTTGTGGATTGAAAAGACAAGAGGACAAGATAGCACTGAAGTGAAAATGTTTATATAAAACATTTATTTATGTTTTCTTTGTTAAATGCTTCTTAGTAAGATCTCATAAAATGGCTAAGGGGCAAAAGTCTCATCCTCAAGAATTTCCACCTGCAATTATGCTGTGTAATTTGTAAATAGTGCAATGAGATACTGCTTACAACAATTAATGTAACAGCTAAGGGAAGGCACTTAAATGTTGGCAAATTGAGTAACCAAGGGAATTTTTAGGATGAATAAACTTTTCAAAAGTTCCATGATATAAACCTGCTCTTGTAATGTATCCAATTTATAAGTCATATCTAAAACAAAGGGCTTCATAGAAATCCAGGTAAGGACACTTTTCTTTGAGAACCATATCTTGACCAGTGGTCTGTGAACACTGACAAAACAAATCTGTGAGCCATCACGTTGATGTGCATACAAGGGCCAAGTTTGTCCAGATGTCTAATATGGCACAGATGGGCAGGCGAGGCATTTGGCTGTGGTTTTCTTCTAAACATAAGAGAAAGTAGTATTCAAAGCGAACTTTTGAAGACAGTAGCCTTCCAATTGGGGAAAAGTACCAAGCTGGCTGACTGTCACAGCTCTAAATGCCATCAGCACCCTGCTGCTCTGCTACTTGGCATCTGGAGAGAGGTGCAGCCCCTATGCACACAGCAGAGCTACAGCCAGGAACAGCTGTCAAAACCTACAGCAGCTCACTGACTAGGTTCCATGACCTAGTTAAGGACTTGGACAATATTTGACAATATTTTCCTCTTACACTTTGTAAAAGTTGGTGTGCTTTTTATACGTAAGATGTCAGATATGGAAGGTTAACTTCCATAGCATACAGCACTACAGGAGAAACAGAAAGAAAGAAAGAGAGAGAGAGAGAGAGAGAGAGAGAGAAAGCGGTATTTGCATTGAGTATTCTGCATGAATTTCTATCTCATTCAGCTAGGAAGACAGAACAAATCACTGGAAGATATAGAGATGTAAACATTTCCAAACTTTGAAGTCATGGTCAGAGTGAGTGTGTGTGTGTGTGTGTGTGTGTGTGTGTTTGTGCTGTGTTACCTTTTTACTCCTAAAATCATTTTTGTGCTAATGGAAATACACAATATTTTAGCACTCTTTAACAATCTTAAGTCATTTAATTTAAGGAAGCAAAATATACTAAGTGTATACATGTATTTTCTCTTGCTATTTGCCAAGATGTTTGCCTTAAATAAAAGAAGCTTTATTTAGAAAATGCAGTACATTTGTAAATTAGACTTTTAAATTTTCTCTTCTTTTTTTTTTTTTTGTATTTATAGCTCCTAAAGAACTCTCACTCAGTTTTCTTTTTTTTTTCCCAGCTTATTAGAAGATGGAAAATAAAAACTGGATATGAAAAACATCAGCATACTAGTAAAATAAACATAGTTACAATGTTCTCAAATTTTAGTGTCCTTCATCACAAGTAGATATTAAAGCACTTATTTCCTGAAATGTGCCTTGAAGAGAAAGGAAAAGGATTGTTAAGGACAACTTCCGTCAGATCTTTGTCTAATCAGGTCCATGTTTTGTTTTGTTTTGTTTTTCTGTACTTTGAGAATTACCAGGTTCTGCTTCTTCAAGCATTTCATGTTTATCACAGTCACTTATTATTGAAAACCAAATCTTACCCCAGAAAATGACACACACTTCCTTGCTTTCATATTAGATAATTAGAAAAGTTTTAAATTATGCAATTTTGATTTGGTGTATTTCCAACTGTGTGCCCCTATCAGATGCTACAGAGAATAAGGAATGTGGAACAGGCAGGAAACACAGAGAGGAAGGAGCTTCTTACTGCAAAGAATGTGTTATTATGTTCCCAGAGAATTGGGGCCTTTGAGAAATTGTACTGTTGAATGGAATAAACCCCTGCAGATGTCCTGTTTTCTTCAATATCTGAGAGTTTTTCTTTCCGTTAAATATAAGTGTCTTTCTTATTTTATGGTTAGGAAATGTCCTTTGTCAATAACACTTTTCAATATTGTTGAAAGAGGATTTGCATATGTGTGAATTTAAGAGTATGCAGGAATTTTTGTTTTTTTACATTGTGGACAATTGTATATTAAATATCACTCTGAGAAATTATTTGGGGAAGTAAAAGCCAGGTAACAATGGAATTTTAGCTTTATCTAAATTATTTTATCTGTGTATTTAATTATGCTATTTAGTTTCTTATTCAAACCCACTTTAGTACAGCAAGATTTCAAAGTTCTATTTTAATTAGTCTAGAATATAAAATGTATACTTATGATGACCCCTTATACACTTAAAATAAACCAACAGCCAAATAAAATTAGAGGAAACAAAACTAAAACATCTTTATAACACCAATATTTTCTCCAGTTTTTCACTATTTTAGGAAGGTCATATATACCACAGAATGGGATTTATATAAATTACCCATATTAGATGATTATTGTGTTTTATAAGGTGGTAACATACTAATTAAAGCTATTATTTTGCACTAATTTTTTAAAACTTACTCTGTCATCTAGTAGAACTACTGTATGATCTCAATTTCTCACTTCTGGATATTCATCTAAAATAATTGAAACCAAGATCTCAAAGAGATATTAGCTCCAATGTTCATTGCAGAGCTGTTCACAATAACCAAGACGTGGAAGCAACCTAAATGACCATCAACAGATAAATGCTTAAAGAAAATGCCGCATATACATACAATGGAGTATTATTCAATCTTATAAAAAGAGGACGTTCTGCCGAATGTGACAATGTGGATGAATCTTGAGGATACTATGCTAAGTGAAATAAGCCAGTCACAAAAAAATACATACTGCATGATTCTACTTATATGAGGTATCTAAAATAGTCAAATTCATACAATCAAATCTGACAGGAGAGGGAAATGTCAAGCTTCTAAAAAACAGGCATAAAGTTTTAGTTAAGCAAGATGAATAGTCTCTAAAGATCCGCTGTACAACATTGTACCTATATTCAACAATAATGTATTGCATATTTAAATATTTTTTAAGAGGGTAGATCTAATATTGTGTTCTCAAATTTACAATAAACTCAAATTTAAATAAATAAATAGGGACTCTTGTAGGGTAACAAAAATTGTGGTGTTCAAACAGTTATATGAGAAGGAGGTTTTTTTTTTTTTGATTTCTGCTTTGCTTTATGAAAACTTTGCACGGTGTTTTCCAACTTATTACCGTGTAACAATTGATTTTGTTCATTTACATAATCCAGTCCCCAACTTTTACATAAAGTTGTCAACCCAAATACTCAAACTTTAATTTCTGGAACATGTATAATCAATTCGGAATTCTGGATAATACATGAAATCATGAAATGTATTAATTAATTAGGAAAATTTTTTTACATATCTCTAAATTGTTTATTTACAGTTCCATTGAATCTGAAAGCAATTGGATTAGAATTCCAAGCTCTTTCAAGTCACTGAAATTCAAAGAAATCCACAACTAATCCAAAGTACCATAAACATTTTATGCTAAGTAAAGGCAACTGTCTTCTTGCACAAGCTCTTTTTTTTTTTTTTTTTTTTCGGTACGTGGGCCTCTCCGGTTGCGGAGCACGGGCTCCGGACGCGCAAGCTCAGCGGCCATGGCTCACGGGCACAGCCGCTCCGCGTCATACGGGATCCTCCCGGACCGGGGGACAAGCCCGCGTCCCCCGCATCGGCAGGCGGACTCCCAACCACTGCGCCACCAGGGAAGCTCGCACAAGCTCTTATTTTTCCCAATTTTACACAGCAGTTCACAGAGAAACAAAGAGCTGACCTAATGAAGAAACAGATGGAGCACTTACTGCCTCTTTACCTTATGTGATACACCAAGGAAATAACAGCTGAGTTCAGTACTAAAGGGGCATTAAAACATCAATAAAAATATGCAATAGGTATAATTCTCTATTTACTGGTCTGGACCTTACTTACTTGAATAACACAGGTGATGGCTACAATATCTTGGTTTTCCATCCAATAAGAGAGTACACAAAAAGAAAGAGAGGTTGTAGTAGAAAACTGTTGTAGTATTGTTTAATGCTGTACTGAGCCAGACCCAGGAAACTATACGGAAAACAGACAATCAACTGATCTAACACAATAAATCAATTTAAGGCTTTGCTTGGTAGTGCAAAATAAACAAGTCCCTATCAGGGATTACTAACCTCCTACCTTACAGGAAGCATTCAAAAACAATTACAGACAGACTAACATAACCCATTTTAAGGTTTAGTTAACATTTTTACTTTGGTTTCACACTATTTTTTCTTCCCTTATATTTAGATATAAGCTAGGAAAAAACAGTAAGATTTTTTCAAGTTTGCTATTAATTTATGACATGAGAATATTTTCCCAATTTTACTCTTGCTTACTTGATGAACTTATTAGTATCCTCACTGTGTGGGAGTTTTACCCTTTTGGAAGGGGTATTTGGCTTTTCAAATCTCTAAAGGCCCTAATTCTGAATCTTTATTGAAGGATTTTTCATTTTTAAAGACATATACAAAAGAATTTTACATTAAAAATAATTTTTATAAAGCCCTTCAGTCATCTGGGGCCTCTCTGACTCTGAGATTTGCATAACACCTGACCAAAAATTTATTATGTCTTTTTAAAAAATGTTGTTCTATAGAAGAAAATAAAGAACCTAATAAGAAGATTGGACATTAAAGGATTCTTATCTGGAGAAATTTTATCCTCTTGGAGAAAGAACTACGAAAAATACATTTGAGTGTCCTCAGCTGGCCATCCCATCACGCTACACACCCAACCACAACCATGGGACTTTTAATCTCTCAAGATTAAGAATTCATGGAAAACAAAAGGTGACACACATATGAAGAATCCTCCTTCATGAAAGTAAGCAAAACAACAAACTAAAAGAACTAAGAGGAAAACAGACAAAGTAAGGAGTGATAAAGTTAATTCATATATCCAGACCCACATGGAGGCTGCCCCAGTGGCCCATCCCATGTCACAAATCAAACCTAGATCAGCCTCCACTTATGAGAAACACCTGACAAGGATGCCTAACATACACCAATCACAGGCCTCCAACTCAGCTTTAGCCATCTTACCTTATCCTAGAAAATAGAACCCCACTAGCCCTGTCAGGAAAACCCCAACCTCCTGGCCAATCATGCCCTGTTTCCAGATGCCTCTCCTAACATCCATAAAACTCACTCTTGCCCAAAATCCCTCGGGAAGAGTGTACCACTGCTTGTGAGGCACTGTACTACCCCCATCCATGGATTGTTTTCCCTTGAATAAAGGAGATCACACTAGTTACTAAATTGTTTTAATTTTGTCATTTGACAGTTTTGGCAGGCCAGATAGGACCTGAAGACAGCTGCTGAAGATTCCTGGGATGGCTTTGAGAGGTTGCTTCTGGAGACATTGGGTCCTTTTATAAGGAGTTATAGACTGAGATAGGGAGTGTCCATGGAAAGCACTGTCTCCAAATTTCTGTCCCCCATAAATAAGATGTACCTTAATTGAGTAAATTTTAGATTGTAGGCAAATACCATATTGTGAGTGGTATAGTTTTAAAAATAAAGTTTAAAATTTTAAGAGGAGTAGAAATGACCTGAAATATATATCAGCCTTTATAATTTATGATATATCAGAAGAAGATCTTAGTCATTTCAACCTTTTTTTCACTTCTAAAATGCTTATGTTAACCTTTTATTTTCTGTCACATCTAATGGAATATTTCAATCTGTGTACAATGTTTTACTTGTCAGCAAGTCTGTGAAAATGAAACAACACAGAGAGTGACCTCTAGCTTCCATAAGCTGAGTTACACACATGTTATAGTCACAAACCCCAAAAATATCCAACTAGTCTAGAATAAGAGAGGATCAGTAATAAATCTGAACTTTACAATATTTACAGACATTTTACAAGTGCATTTTTAATCTGAAGTTTTGATTTACTTCATATCACAAGACATTCTTTTTACTCCCCCTTGAGGATAATTTTCAAAAACTCTGTGCCCTTGCAGCATATTTTGGACTATTGCTTTAAAAAATAATGTCTTTGAAGACTGTTAACTGTGTCTTTGGTTTGCTTCCCACGCAATGGTTTGATTATATTGAATTGTTTGTTGAGAACTTTCATGATTGATATTCATGAGGAAATTTATTCTTTGATCTTCAAAAGCTACCCAATATAGCTCATTCTATGCGAAACTGAATCTTTTCATGGTATTATGGCTCCTTTGTTGCTACCTGACATTATGCAACATTTACTCATTTGATAGTAACAAAGATTACTAAAGTAATACTACATATGTAGCACGCTGACACAAAAAAACTCACTGGGAAATTAAAATGTGTGCAAATGGATTATATACATATATATAATTAGCACTATATTAAACTACATTTAATTACAATTTTTTTAGTAATAGTCATTAGAGTGCATTTTAGTGGTTATTATTCATCTTTCATTAAAAGATTTCTGAGTTCCTAACATAGTACAAGTTGTAGGCTAGGTATTCAATAAATACTATTTGGAAATACAGAAGAGGAAATAGTGATTTATGGTTCAAAACACCGTGCCTCAGTAACTTATATACTTAACAAATATTTAAGGAACTCCTTTTACCTTTTATTTTGATGTAATTTTAGACTTGCAAAAAAGTTGCAAAACTAGTACAAAGTTCTTGTATACACTTCAACCAGCTTTCTATACTGTAATCATCTTACATTATCATAGCACATAACTGAGAAATTAACACTGTACAATATTAACTAAGCTATTGACTTTATTCAGATTTTATGAGTTTTCCCACTACTATACATAGTTTTTCTTGTTCCAGGATCCAAGCCATGATCCCACATTGCATGTAGTTGTTATGTCTCCTTAGTTTCCTCTAATCTGTGAAAACTCCTTAGTCATTCCTTGTTTTTCACGACCTTGACATTTTGAAGATCAGTTATTTTACAGAATGCCTCTCAGTTTGGGTTTGTTTATGGTTTTTCGTGATTAGATTAGGTAATGCATTTTTGCAAGGGTACCAGGGTGTCGTTCTCAGTTTATCCTATCATGGTGTGCATGACATCTATACACCATATTACTTGTCATGTTACTCCTGATCACTTGGTTAAGGTAATAGTTCAGGTTTCTCCATTGTATGAGGAGTTTTTATACCAGTCATTGTTCTAGTCCTCAACTAGCTCATTGTATGATAGAAGAGGAAAAAACCATAAATATAATACATTATGAATTTGCTAGAGATATGGTTATTGTTAAAGCACATAACTGGAAAACCTAACAATATATTAGGATTAGTGAACATTTCCTGGAGGGTGTGATGTGTAATCTGAGATTTGAAGACAGAGTAGGAATTAGCCAAGTGAAGGAGGGACAGAGAAAGAAAGGAAAATATGTCCCAGTCATAGGAAGTATAAAGCCACAGATACACTGGAGAACTATAGTCAGTTAAAAATGCCTAAAATATAAATTACTTATTGGTAAATCTAGGCCATTAGGTTGAAGAGGGTGTCAGGAGTCAAATCCTGAGTGTATTATATGCTCTTCTGAGAATCTGGACAATATCCTATTGTCTTCTCATTTTCAGCAAAACAAAATCTAAATTTTTAAAGCAGTCTATTCAATTCCTTGAACAATATTATCTCAAGGTTCTTTTCCAGCCTTGTCCTCTGTTAAACACCACCATGCATGTTGTGGGTTCCAGTGCTTATGGCACTCAAATCTACCACATCCTTTAGATCTCTGTGTTGTTACTCTGTCCTGTGATATTACTCTTTTCTGCCTGGTAAAACTCTACTTATTTAATAAAGTCCAGAACAAATATCAACTTCTCTATGATAACACACCTTCTTTGGAATACATTATTATGTTCCTATCACACTGGTATTAGAACACTCATCACGGTATGAGTTTTGCATATATTTATGTTGACCCAACAGAATATGAGCAATCTGAGCGTAGGAATAACACACATATATTTTTCTATTCCCATTTTCTATTTCCATGTGTGGCTTGTGGTCAGAGTCCAATAAGTAACTGGTGAGTGAATTAATAAAAATTAAACAAATAAACAAGTACTCAGTTTAATGGAAAGCTCCAATTGAGCCAGTTATTTTTAGTCATTATTGTAAGAGTTAATAAACTAATTTGGTTCAAGAGCATTATTCATTACTGTGGATAGAAACAGCATAGAGAGAAATTAATGTGACTTCTAATTTCCTGTCATAAATATTCAGTGACATTTGGTGAGATTGCAAATGCTTTCTAGTTTCCTTCATAGTTTAAACATTAAAATCAATGTTTATAATTATAATAAAATAAATATGCAGTAAGTTATTACTGAGGTTGTTACATAGTTAAAGCCAAGGAAGTGGAAAACCATTTTTATAGACTTCCTTAATTTTTTCTGTACTTTAACACAATAATCATCGTTAAAATTTAGGATTTAAACTCTTTTCAATTGATGAATGAGGTAATTTATCTCATATCAAACCCAAGAAGGAACAAATCTTACTTGGAGAATATAATATAAATCTGTACAATTGATCTAATTAGAGGCTTCAGTGAAGTGTTTATTTTGGGCAGTTTCTGGAAATTTCCCCTCAAATTAAAGAAACACGTTAGCTCAATTTGTCTCTGAACTCTCCCAAATTTTTTACAGAACTGAATTTGAATTAATGTCAATGAGTTTCTTATGCAGCCTTATATTATCCCATATGGACAGACATGAAATCAGAGACAGAAAAGAATTGAATGACTTGTTCAGAGTTACTACAATGTTGCTTCTTTCATAAAATATGATTCCTGTGCTCTACATAGAAGTGGCAAGATGAGAAATCTGTAATATATTGAGAAAATTATTAGAACTATAACCTTGCTTTTACTAAACTGATTTAATAGCATGTCTTAAAATTTTTTCTTTGTTTTGGTTATTCTTACAGGGAAAGTTAGAGTAGTGATAATGATACTGAAAGACTCAGGGCCAAGGAAAAAACGTTGTAGTGTTATCATTGCTTATATTAGGATGACTAGTGTGTAAGGAAAGTAAATGATGATGGAAAGCATATGACAGACAAGATAGACATAAAAGATTCATTACACCATCAAATAATTGTCATCATTTCCAGTGGTACAAACAAAACATTCTCAGACTGGCAGAATCAAAAAAAGGTTAATGGAATATGACAATTATCACAGAGCAAATATACCAGAAAATGAAAGTAAAGTAATGTCAAGTAAAACATGAAATCCTGGACGGAAACTATGTAAAAAAACAGCAGAAGTTACTGAGTTTTCATCATCTTGGAGTTCTTAAACAGTAGATGAATGTTGTGTGTACTTACCTTCTAGAACAAGCAAAATTCCATCCTTATGTCACTGGTCCAACAACAGAGCCACGGTAACCAAGTTCTAAATAATGAAAAAGAAAACAAAATAGAAAAGATAAGTTATGGTATATCTTTAGGGAAAAAAATAAAAACTGAGTTGAAGACACAATGTGAAACGAAAAAGGAGCAGACTTGCCAAGGTTATGAATCCTTCTAGATTGTATATTTTGATAGGCATAAACAAAGTGCTTTATGATAGGTTTGACTGCTCTTACAGAGAAAGTGTTCAAGAAGCACAACTAAAGAAAGGAAAGAGGAAATAATTCAAACTTTTGAAAAGAGAATTTAGCTGCAGAAGAGAACAGTTTTACAGTGCCTTCCCACAGAAAGTATAACTGCATGAGAATTTTCTATGAGGCATACTTGAATGGCAACCAGCCAGGAAGGGAAAACATAATGATGGTGATGGATATAGATGATTCCAGATATTAAATTGCAGGTAAAGGAGAGTATAAAGTTTCCCCCATGCTTGATTCCTTTAAAATATGATAATTTCTATCAAAGAATTTATTTTAGACTACCTTGATAACCATTTTCATACAGCATGCAACTTTGATGAAAGAGGCCACATAGTGACTATTTCTTAGACAGATTATTCCAAACTGTGTCAAAGAACCACAGAACATTAACAAAATTCAAACTATCTTTGTGCTTAAGGCTATTTTATTTCTATTTTAATTTTATCTAATTCTATTTTAATTTTAAAGCGCTCCACCATAAGGCCTGAAATTAGACTAAAGATGTCAAAATATAAACCGAATATTGCATTATTTCTTTTTCATATAGTAGAAATAGGGCATGTGTATGGAAAAATAAGTACATTAATATAAGATTTTCAGGTTAACACATGAATAATGAGGTATTTTAAAGCATAATTATGTCAGTTTGATGTGACAGGTTTCTAAGAGCTAGTTTCCTGCCATCACTGACTATTTCCATCTTTTAGTGGAAAAGTTATAATATGGATAATTTCAAATATGCCTAATTTTCAATTAAAATGACTTTTTTGGCAAGTTATGTATTTTAATCTGTTGCCATATTTTTTCCTGTTGGTATTTTCCTCAGTTGGCCTCTACCTTTTGTTTATATATATTTTTTTCCCTGTACTCAGATTCACAGCCATGATACTTGTGAAAGTATCCTTATAGCAAATTGTGAAAATAGAAAACAAAAGCAGAATAGGAAGTATTGTTGACAACGAGAGTTAACATTTATTGAATGCTTCATACATGCCAAGAGTTTGACAATTCTATCTGTTTCAAACTCCACTACAGTAATTTGAGATGCCAGTTTTCTTTCTATATTTACAGGTTAAAAAAACAGGCTTAGAAAGGTTAAGTGGCTTTCCCAAGCAAAATCCACTAACAAGTGATGAGGCTAGGATTCAGCTGTGGTCCATCTGACTCCAGGGACTGAGTTCTTAACCACAGCACAGCAGAGAGAAAATAGATCTGAGGAGGTTTTGGTCATTTTCAAGGCTTATATTTTGGAATGTGAAACTGGATAAAAACTTCACATATACTCGATATGTTTGGTCTCCCACAAAAAGAAACTCAAATGCAGATTTTCTGCATTTGCAAAATATTATTTAAGTTGAAGATTATCTTCAAAATACTCCTTACGAGTGCCAAGCTAATTCATCAAATATTTCTTAGGAGTTAAGTAAGTTTAAATAAACTGCTTCAACCTGCAGACTAAAGTTCTGCCTAATTTCAGGATAGTTCTAAATCTTCAGTGGCCTCTATAAACAATGGTAATTTAACTACCACCCTGCCTCCCCTTTCTCAGCAGATGTTCTAATAACCTTTGGAAGTGAAAATGAGTACTAATGTACCTGGAAATAATTGTATTATTTTGAAGTATGTCAAAACAGCTTCTTTGACTATCCTTTGGCAAACTCCCTCAAGCCAAATCTGCATTCTGGTATCAATCTTTGCATAAAATCACATGCTTAAGTCCTATGTGCACACCTCCAGAGATATTTCTATTGAGCCTATCTCTGCTTAAAAAATTTTTAAAAATTGTTTTATGCTAAATTAACTTTAGGGATCTATCAACTGGTCTGGGAAGGCCTTCCCTGTAATTTGGAAATCATGCCTATAAAGCCAGTCTAGGCCCCCGGAATTCTCCAGATTTCCCAAAGAGAGAGACTAAGTGTGATGAGCATTTTTGCACGTGTGTGGGGAGTGGGAGTGGTGGGAACTAAGGGAGGAGAAATAAATGATGAGAGAGAGAGACAGATCACAATATATGATTTTCATTCTCATTTCTATTTTAAAGGGGAACCTTTCTAGATGTAGATCTCCAAGAAGGCACTAAATCGCAGATTTCCTGGGTCCCAGAAATACACCCTAACTTATATTTGGGAGAGTTGCTACAGATTCATCTCACACATTGTTATAAGGCCAAATACACTGTAGCTAAAAACTTAATTGATGTTTATAAAGGAAAAAAAAGCTTCAAATAATTTAAGAAAATATCAATTGTATTAAAATTATATATAAAAAATTAGATTAAAAATATCACTTTTAGAAATTGTGATGATATCAATGTTACTCAGCGTTCCATCTTGGATCTGTTTTCGTTTTTGTTTTCCCCTACATACTCTACCTGTTGAGTGACCCACACATGTAGTTCAAACTATCAATATTCTCCAAAATATCCGATACTATGCAGTTAGCTCAAACCAGTATCAAAATATTCAGATCCATATATCCTCATGCATACTAAAGATCTCCACTTAAGTAATCTGCTCTTACCTTAATATCATATGTAGAATCTGAACTCCTCATCTTCCTTTAGTTTTTTCCAAATTTTTATAAATTCAATATCAGTCCTACACCCTAAGTATGGAGACCAAGAAGCTTTTCATAAATGTCTACAAATTATTCTGTCTTGCAGCTGCCATGAATATGTGTGATCATTCTTCTTGGGTGATGCCTACAAAGCTATCTGGAGAGTCACAGTTGCCCCTGCCCACCATGAAATTGGCAGTATAATTATTACAATGCTCTCTCCAGTGCTACCAAATATTTCAGTCCTCCTGACATAAATGGTACTGGTGAGGTGTGGTGAGATGGGGCTTCTTCTCCCAACCCTGTGTCTCACTGGGCTACCAGAGTCTATAAAATATCTCTTCTTGTGCTTAAGGCTTATAGATTCTCCTGGGTTCTTTACCTATACTCTTTCTCCAGGAGGCTCAAAACTATTCCAAGTGGCAATGTTCTGGGCAAAAGTCATTTTATTCTCCTCTAAACTCTGAATCCTTATCACTTAGCGTCTTCCTCTGTAAAGCTCCTCCCAGTTTTCCCACTCACTTAATTAATCTCTGTGTATATGAATGGAAACAAACACCCAGTGGAGGTTGCAGAGGGGGAAAAGAACAAATTAAGAAGTGTTTCTCTTTATGCTTATCATATTACCAATCTTCATAAATGTCACCACCATCATCCCAGATATTTAGAGGATAAATTGGTAATCATCCTAGATTCCTCTTTTCAAAATGTTGACATTTCAGTCACTCATTAAATCTACTAAATCAACCTATTAAAAGTCCATCCCTTCTTTCTCAGGACTTAATTTCTTACTTAGATTACCCTTATTAGCTTTTAAGAGATTCCATATGTTTAACCTTTTTGTGTCCACCTGGAATCCATCATGCCACACTCTGAAAAATGATCTTTATTAATATACACGTTGGATCATGTTTTTACGCTCTACCAGATTTCCCTCCATTGCTTCCTATTGTTTTCAGGAATATCAACTCCTCCTATTTTAACAAGATACTGTTTAACAGTTATGCAAGTCAGGGTCTGGCAAAGTAAAGGTGACAAGGTAATATAATCACAAGCTCCAGTGAACACTGAATGGCATGCCTTGAAGTTTCTAAAGACAAAGGTCTTTAAAAATATGGTGCATTATGGGAAAAGGTCACAGGTTTTCTTGGTCAGCATGCTCTCCTGGCTGACACTAGAGGTCACTTGGTTAATTTCCAGAAGTTTGTTACTTGCAAGACATGCATTATTTCTACAGTCATTGCCACCACTCCAGCTTATAATGCATCAACATCAGTTTACCACCGTATGAGAACTAATTACAACAGAAACTCAGCTATGACCTTTGCATTTTTCCTGCAGCATCAGCATTAGTTGGAAGGACTTCTTAGTGTAGTGCAGGTTTGCTTTGTTAGTTACTAAAGTTTTACCTCATTTGACTCTATAATTGAAGAATACTTGACATTCACTTTTACACCTTTCATGTAAATGATTTTGTCAGGATCCCCTTGGGATTCCCTTTCTTTTTGAAGCGTGTACCTCTCACCACCTCCTCTGTATATCTTCCATGGTTTGGAACGTACTCATTGTTCTCACTGTTTATATAAGCTCACTATCAGATTTACTCATGTATATATACTTATATCTTTAACTTAAAAATAAGGATAGGAGGAACCTTCAAGATGGTGGAGGAGTAAGATGTGGAGATCACCTTCTTCTCCCAAAATACATCAGAAATACATCTACATGTGGAACAACTCCTACAGAACACCTACTGAATGCGGGCAGAAGACCTCAGACTTCCCCAAAGGCAAGAAACTCCCCACGTACCTGGGTAGGGCAAAAGAAAAAAGAGAAAACAGAGACAAAAGGATAGGGACGGGACCTGCACCAGTGGGAGGGAGCTGTGAAGGAGGAAAAGTTTCCAGACAATAGGAAGCCCCTTCACTGGTGGAGATGGGGGGTGGCGGTGGGGGGGAAGTTTCAGAACCATGGAGGAGAGCACAGCAATGGAGGTGCAGAGGGCAAAGTGGAGAGATTCCAGCACAGTGGATCTGTGCCGACCAGCACTCAACAGCCCGTGAGGCTTGTTTGCTCACCTGCCAGGGTGGGTGGGGGCTGGAAGCTGAGGCTCGGGCTTCGGAGGTCAGATCCCAGGGAGAGGACTGGTGTTGGCTGCATGAACACAGCCTGAAGGGGGTTAGTGTGCCACAGCTAGCGGGAGGGAGTCCGGAAAAAAGCCTGGACCTGCCTAAGAGGCAAGAGACTATTGTTTTAGGGTGCATGAGGAGAGGGGATTCAGAGCACTGCCTAAAGGAGCTCTAGAAATGGGTACGAGCCTTAGCTATCAGCACAGAACCCAGAGACGGGCATGAAATGCTAAGGTTGCATACAAGCACAGGTCACTAACCACACCTCCCCTCCCGGGAGCCTGTGCAGGCTGCCACTACCAGGGTCCCGTGATCCAGGGCCAACTTCCCCGGGAGGACACACGGTGCGCCTCAGGCTGGTGCAACATCATGTTGGCCTCTGCTGCCACAGCCTTGCCCCGCATTCTGTACCCCTCCCTCCCCCAAGCCTGAGTGAGCCAGAGCCCCCTAATCAGCTGCTATTTTAACCCTGTCCCATTGTGGCAGGGAACAGACGCCCTCAGGAGACCTACACTCAGAGGTGGGACCAAATCCAAAAGCTCAACCCCAGGAGCTGTGCGAACAAAGAAGAGAAAGGAAAATTTCTCCCAGCAGCCTCAGGAGCAGCGGATTAAATCTCCACAATCAACTTGATGCATCTGTGGAATACCTGAATAGATAACAAAGCATCCCAAAAATGAGGTGGTGGACTTTGGGAGAAACTGTAGACTTGGGATTTGCTTTCTGTATCTAATTTGTTTCTGGTTTTATGCTTATCTTAGTTTAGTATTTAGAGTTTATTATCATTGGTAAATTTGTTTATTGATTTGGTTGCTCTCTTCCTTATTATATATATATATATATATATATTTCTGTTTTTTTCCTTTTCCTCTTTTTGTGAGTGTGTATGTGTATGCTTCTTTGTGTGATTATGTCAGTATAGCTTTGCATTTACCATTTGTCCTAGGTATCTGTCTGTCCTTTTCTTTTTTTTTTAGTATAGTTTTTAGCAGTTGTTATCATTGGTGGATTTGTTTTTCGGTTTGGTTGCTCTCTTCTTTCTTTTGTTCTTTCTTTCTTTTTTTTATTACTTTTTAATTTTTTTATTTTTAATAATATTTATTTATTTTTTATTTTAATAACTTTATTGTATCTTATTTCATGTATTTTCTCTCTTTCTTTCTTTCTTTCTTTTTTTTCTCCATTTTCTTCTGAGCCTTGTGGCTGACAGGGTCTTGGTGCTCTGGCCAGGTGTCAGGCCTGAGCCTCTGAGGTGGGAGAGCTGAATGCAGCACACTGGTCCACCAGAAACCTCACGGCTCGATGTAATATCAAACGGTGAAAGCTCTCCCAAAGATCTCCATCTCAACGCTAAGACCCAGCTCCACTCAACGACCAGCAAGCTACAGTGCTGGACACCCTATGCCAATCAACTAGCAAGACAGGAACACAACCCTACCCATTAGCAGAGAGGCTGCCTAAAATCATAATAAGGTCAAGACACCCCAAAGCACACCACCAGATATGGTCCTGCCCAACAAAAAGACAAGATCCAGCCTCATCCACCAGAACACAGGTACCAGTCCCCTCCACCAGGAAGCCTACACAGCCCACTGAACCAACCTTAGCCACTGGGAGCAGACACCAAAAACAACGGGAAATACGAACCTGCAGACTGTGTGAAAAGGAGACCCCAAACACAGTAAGTTAAGCAAAATGAGAAGACAGAGGAACACACAGCAGATGAAGGAGCAAGGTTAAAAACCCACCAGACCAAAAATTGAAGAGGAAATAGGCAGTCTACCTGAAAAAGAATTCAGAGTAATGATAGTAAAGATGATCCAAAATCTTGGAAATAGAATGGAGGAAATAAAGAAATGTTTAACAAGGACCTAGAAGAACTAAAGAGCAAACAAAAAATGATGAACAACACAAAAAATGAAATTAAAAATTCTCTAGAAGGAATCAATAGCAGAATAACTGAGGCAGAAGAATGGATAAGTGACTTGGAAGATAAAATAGTGGAAATAACGACCACAGAGCAGAATAAAGAAAAAAGAATGAAAAGAACTGAGGACAGTCTCAGAGACCTCTGGGACAACATTAAATGCACCAACATTCGAATTATAGGGGCCCCAGAAGAAGAAGAGAGAAAGAAAGGAACTGAGAAAATATTTGAAGAGATTATAGTTGAAAACTTCCCTAATATGGGAAAGGAAATAGTCAATCAAGTCCAGGAAGCACAGAGAGTCCCATACAGGATAAATCCAAGGAGAAACACACCAAGACACATATTAATCAAACTATCAAAAATTAAACACAAAGAAAAAATATTAAAAGCTGCAAGGGAAAAGCAACAAATAAGGTACAAAGGAATCCTCATAAAGTTAACAGCTGAGCTTTCAGCAGAAACACTGTAAGCCAGAAGGGAGTTGCGGGACATATTTAAAGTGATGAAAGGAAAAACTTACAACCAACATTACCCAGCAAGGATCTCTTACCCAGCAAGGATCTCATTCAGATTTGAGGGAGAAATGGGAATCTTAACAGACAAGCAAAAGCTAAAGGAATTCAGCACCACTAAACCCACTTTACAATAGATGCTAAAGGAACTTATCTAGGCAAGAAACACAAGAGAAGGAAAAGACCTACAATAACAAACCCAAAACAATTAAGAAAATGGTAATAGGAATATACATATTGATAACTACCTTAAATGTAAATGGATTAAAGGCTTCAACCAAAAGGCATAGACTGGCTGAATGGATACAAAAACAACACTCGTAAATACGCTGTCTATGAGAGACCCACTTCAGACCTAGGGACACATACAGACTGAAAGTGAGGGGATGAAAAAAGATATTCCATGCAAATGGAAATCAAAAGAAAGCTGGAGTAGCAATTCTCATATCAGACAAAATAGACTTTCAAATAAAGACTATTACAAGAGACAAAGAAGGACACTACATAATGATCAAGGGACCAATCCAAGAAGAAGATATAACAATTGTAAATATTTATGCACCCAACATAGGAGCACCTCAATACATAAGGCAAATGTTAACAGCTATAAAAGGGGAAACTGACAGTAACACAATCATAGTAGGGGACTTTCACACCCCACTTTCACCAATAGGCTGACCATCCAAAAAGGAAAATTAATAAGGAAACACAAGCTTTAAATAATACATTAAACAATATGTACTTAATTGATATTTACAGGACATTCCATCCAAAAACCACAGAATACACTTCTTCTCAAGTTCTCATGGAACATTCTCCAGGATAGATCATATCTTGGGTCACAAATCAAGCTTTGGTAAATTTAAGAAAATTGAAATCATACCAAGAATCTTTTCCGACCACAACGCTATGAGACTAGATATAATTACAGGAAAAATCTGAAAAAAATACAAACACATGGAGGCTAAACAGTACACTACTTAATAATCAAGAGATCACTGAAGAAATCAAAGCAGAAATCAAAAAATACCTAGAAATAAATGACAATGAATATATAACGACTCAAAAGCTATGGGATGCAGCAAAGGCAGTTCTAAGAGGGAAGTTTATAGCAATACAATCCTACCTCAAGAAATAAAAAACATCTCAAATAAACAACCTAAACGGACTTGAGGATATGGGGAGGGGGAAGGGTGAGCTGTGACAGGGCGAGAGAGAGTCATGGACATATACACACTAACAAACGTAGTAAGGTAGATAGCTAGTGGGAAGCAGCTGCATGGCACAGGAATATTGGCTCGGTGCTTTGTGACAGCCTGGAGGGGTGGGATAAGGAGGGTGGGAGGGAGGGAGACGCAAGAGGGAAGACATATGGGAACATATGTATATGTATAACTGATTCACTTTGTTATAAAGTAGAAACTAACACACCATTGTAAAGCAATTATACCCCAATAAAGATGTTAAAAAAAAAAAAACCTAACCTTACACATAAAGCAATTAGAGAAAGAAGGACAAAAATCTCCCAAAGTTAGCAGAAGGAAAGAAATCATAAAAATCAGACCAGAAATAAATGAAAAAGAAATGAAGGAAATGATACCAAAGATCAATACAAAGCAAAGATCAATATAAGCTGGTTCTTTGAGAAGATAAACAAAATTGATAAACTATTAGCCAAACTCATCAAGAAAAAGAAGAAGAATCAAATCAATAAAATTAGAAATGAAAAAGGAGAAGTAACAACTGACACCACAGAAATACAAAAGATCATGAGAGATTACTACAAGCAACTCTATGCCAATAAAATGGACAACCTGGAAGAAATGGACAAATTCTTAGAAAAGCACAACATTCCAAGACTGAAACAGGAAGAAAGAGAAAATATAAAGAGACCAATCACAAGCATTGAAATTGAAACTGTGATTAAAAATCTTCCAACAAACAAAAGCCCAGGACCAGATGGCTTCACAGGCGAATTCTATCAAACATTTAGAGAAGAGCTAACACCTATCTTTCTCAAACTCTTCCAAAATATAGCAGGGGGAGGAACACTCCTAAAGTCATTCTACGAGGCCACCATCAGCCTGACACCAAAACCAGACAAAGATGTCACAAAAAAAAGAAAACTGTAGGCCAATATCACTGATTAACATAAATGTAAAAATCCTGAACAAAATACTAGCAAACAGAATCCAACAGCACATTAAAACGATCATACATAATGATCAAGTGGTGTTTATCCCAGGAATTCAAGGATTCTTCAATATATGCAAGTCAATCAATGTGATAAACCATATTAACAAACTGAAGGAGAAAACCCATATGATCATCTCAGTAGATGCAGAAAAAGCTTTCGACAAAATTCAACACCAATTTATGATAAAAACCCTCCAGAAAGTAGGCATAGAGGGAACTTTCCTCAACATAATAAAGGCCATACATGACAAACCCACAGCCAACCTCATTCTCAATGGTGAAAAACTGAAACCATTGATAAGGAAAAAGACAAGGTAACCCAGTCTCACCACTATTTTATTCAACATAGTTTTGGAAGTTTTAGCCAGAGCAATCAGAGAAGAAAAGGAAATAAAAGGAATGCAAATAGGAAAAGAAGAAGTAAAACCGTCACTGTTTGCAGATGACATGATACTATACATAGAGAATCCTAAAGATGCTACCAGAAAACTACAAGAGCTAATCAATGAATTTGGTAAAGTAGCAGGAAACAAAATTAATGCACAGAAATCTCTGGCATTCCTATACATTAATGATGAAAACACTGAAAGAGAAATCAAGGAAACACTCCCATTTACCATTGCAACACAAAGAATAGGGCTTCCCTGGTGGCGCAGTGCTTGAGAGTCCACCTGCCGATGCAGGGGACACGGGTTCGTGCCCCGGTTCGGGAAGATCCCACATGCCGTGGAGCAGCTAGGCCGGTGAGCCATGGCCGCTGAGCCTGCGCGTCCAGAGCCTGTGCTCCGCGATGGGAGAGGCCACAACAGTGAGAGGCCTGCACAACGCAAGAAAAAAAAAAAAAAAGAATAAAATAACAGGGAATAAACCTACCTAGGGAGACAAAAGACCTGTATGCGGAAAACTATAAGATACTGATGAAAGAAATTAAAGATGATACAAACAGATGTAGAGATATACCATGTTCTTGGATTGGAAGAATCAATATTGTGAAAATGACTCTACTACACAAATCAATCTACAGATTCAATGCAATCCCTATTGAACTACCAGTGGCATTTTTCACAGAACTAGAACAAAAAATTTCACAATTTGTATGGAAACACAAAAGACCCCAAATAGCCAAAGCAATCTTGAGAAAGATAAACAGAGCTGTAGGAATCAGGCTCCTGGACTTCAGACTATACTACAAAGCTACAGTAATCAAGACAGTATAGTACTGGCACAAAAACAGACATATAGATCAATGGAACAGGATAGAAAGCCCAGAGATAAACCCATGTATATATGGTTACCTTATTTTTGATAAAGGAGGTAAGAATATACAATGGAGAAAAGACAGCCTCTTCAATAAGTGGTGCTGGGAGAACTGGACAGCTATATGTAAAAGAACTAAGTTAGAATACTCCCTAAGACCATACACCAAAATAAACTCAAATGGATTAAAGACCTACATGTAAGTCCAGACGCTATAAAACTCTTAGAGGGAAACATAGGCAGAACATTCTATGACATAAATCACAGCAAGATCCTTTTTGACTCACCTCGTAGAGTAATGGAAGTAAAAGTAAAAATAAACAACTGGGACCTAATGAAACTTAAAAGCTTTTGCACAGCAAAGGAAACCATACACAAGACGAAAAGACAACCCCAGAATCTGAGAAAATAGTTGCAAATGAAGCAACTGACAAAGGATTAATCTCCAAAATATACAAGCAGCTCATGCAGCTCAATATCAAAAAAACAAACAACCCAATCCAAAAATGGGCAGAAGACCTAAATAGACATTTTTCCAAAGAAGATATACAGATTGCCAACAAGCACATGAACGGATGCTCAACATCACTAATCACTGGAGAAATGCAACTCAAAACTACAATGAGGTATTACCTCACACCAGTCAAATCTACAAAGAATAAATGCTGGGAGTGTATGGAGAAAAGGGAACCCTCTTGCACTGTTGGTGGGAATGTAACTTGGTAAAATCACTATGGAAAACTGTTGGTGGGAATGTAAATTGATACAACCATTATGGAAAACAGTATGAAGGTTCCTAAAAACTAAAAATAGAACTACCATATGATCCAGCAATCCCACTACTGGGCATATACCCTGAGAAAACCATAATTCCAAAAGAGTCATGTAGGGGCTTCCCTGGTGGCGCAGTGGTTGAGAGTCTGCCTGCCGATGCAGGGGACACGGGTTCGTGCCCCGGTCCGGGAAGATCCCACATGCCGCGGAGTGGCTAGGCCCGTGAGCCATGGTTGCTGAGCCTGCGCGTCGGGAGCCTGTGCTCCGCAACAGGAGAGGCCACAACAGTGAGAGGCCTGCGTACTGCAAAAAACAAAAGAAAACAAAACAAAAAAAACCTTATAACTGATGCAAGATCTGGACATTTAAGCCATATACATATGTTAGGAGTAAGAGTAGGTCTGGATTTGTGTGTCCATGGTACTTTATCCAAATTCTTCTTTTTATTTATCACCTTTACCTCTCTTTGGTATCCCTCTCCCACTTAGAGAGCTCTTAAGGGAGCTATATATGATTAATATGAGGCAATTAACTCATCACTAAGCTAGAGCCTGATAAACCCAAATGCATAAAATGCATAAAGATTCACAGGAGCACCTGGTTTAGGTGACTGATAGAACAATATCCATCTGCTTATCTTCCAATCCAAGTCTTTTTATCATGCTTTGTATGGCTCCATGGTATAAAAAATATCTATCAATAGTCATCACACATACACACACATATAAAGAGCTGGAAAAATTACCATTGTCAAGTATTTCAGTTTGTTTATTTCTCCAAAGGCTAAAAATGTGGAATTAGAAGAGAGAAAACCACATATAGACAAATGAACCTTTTAAAGAAGGTCCACCCTACCCATTAGCAATCATGGTCTAATCAATGACCTCTGAACATAAACAATTCTATTAGTCATTTCTCTTCCCTGGAGAATGGTTGAGAAAGATAAAGAGGTATCTAAAACTTTCTTCCACTATAATATGAAACAGTTATATAACACAATATAGAGTCTTTAATAAAATATACACATTTTTAAAAGCTGCCACAAATTAGGGAGGGTAGTATCAGTGGCAGAAGGTATAGAATATGAATATGAGGTCACTTTAATTCTTGCTTTAATTTAGCTTTTGAACAATATCCAAAGTAAGTTTTAACTAGGGACAATTTTTATCCACTGTTTATCTCTAAGTATTGTATCTGACTTTCCTCTTAAACACTCTGAGATTTAGATCTTTTCTCCATTTTATAGATAAAGATATTGAGCTAGGGCAAGATTAGGTGACTTATCTAGAGATCAGAGTTGCTCTTTGACTTAGAAAAAAGAAAGTAGATAAATGTAATCAGTACTTAATATACTGATTGGCTCCACAGTATTGAAAATTAAGTGAGTAAAATATGTATACTCCCAGGAGTTATGGTCTTGGACTGCTAAAAGATTGGGAGTGTCAGAAGGATTTAGTAAGACAGAAGACTGTTAATGGATATTGTTATTTAGATGAGAATCCAAAGCTCTCTTTAATCATTTTAAGGTTATATAAATCATTGCAACATGTAATTTTCTTAATTGATTTATGTAAACTTCTATATGCAGCTTCTTTATATTATTTATGTACATTTATATTTGCTTCATTCATACAAACAACCAGAGTCTTAGAAAACCAGGAAGAAAAAAATTCACATTTTCTTTGCATAGTGTTGGGAAGGATTGATTTGAGAGTGAAATTAATTTGAAGCATTTTATACTTTTCTGACCCAGTGGTGAATTTGAGGATGATCGTGTTTAAAATTTCTGCTTCTCCCTCCTACTTATTTTTGTTATCAAATCTGGTCTCAGAAAAAAGTAATGAATTTTTTGAGATCAGAAGAATATTGCGCTGGCAAATGAGCCTATGTATTTACAATGAAGAAGGAAACATTAAAAGGGAAAATGGAACTCAGATCAGGACAAGAAAAAAAGCATGAGAAATGTATGTTTGTCTTTGTCATTATATATTTGCAAAACATTATATATAAGTTTAGACAGCAATGTCTGTAAGATTTCTCTGGGATCTTTAATTGGTCATGTCTACTTCACTAATGAAGCTAGGGAAATTAGTAATGCAGTATTTTTGTGACCTCAAAAAGAACCTTTTTCTTTTCATTTCTTCATTTCCTATACTGGATAAGCTTATGGCAGCTTATCAACCAAATATTATATTGTACATTTAAATCAGGGCCTCTTTCTTAACAATATATCAAATAATGCCTGTGCCCTTGGTGGCCTAGAGTGTGAGAATGTCACCACTTTCTATTTATAAGGGATCATTTGAAATCTTTTTCACACTGCTAATTACAAGTATGGTGAACTTGTAGCCATGGTTTTTCCTCAGATGCATAACAAGTAGTTGATGAGCCACCTCTGTTTTCTTTGAGGTCATGGATCACTGAGAAATGAATTTAGTAGGAAAATTACCATTTAGTCAACAAACTTACTTGGTAAAAGTTATTTCGAGTTTCATGGTCTGATGTAGGAGTAAACAGAAAACTGTTCTCTCCAGAGACGGGCGCGAGCCGCGGCTAAAAGCGCGAACCCCAGAGACGGGCGCGAGCCGCGGCTAAAAGCGCGAACCCCAGAGACGGGCGCGAGCCGCGGCTGAAAGCGCGGACCCAGAGACGGGCGCGAGCCGCGGCTGAAAGCGCGGACCCCAGAGACGGGCGGGAGACGCTGGGGCTGCTGCTGCCGCCACCAAGGGGCCTGTGTGCGAGCACAGGTCACTCTCCACACCCCTCTTCCGCGGAGCCTGTGCAGCCCGCCACTGCCAGGTTCCCGGGATCCAGGGACAACTTCCCCGGGAGAACGCACGGCGGGCCTCAGGCTGGTGCAACGTCACGCCGGCCTCTGCCGCAATGTCACGCCGCCTCTGACGCCGCAGGCCCGCCCCGCACGCAGTGCCCCTCCTTCCGCCCCCCACCCCCGGCCTGAGTGAGCCAGAGCCCCCGAATCAGCGGCTCCTTTAACCCTGTCCTGTCTGAGCAAAAAACAGACGCCCTCCAGCGGCCTACACGCAGAGGCAGGGCCAAATCCAAAGCTGAGCTCCTGTGAGCTGTGAGAACAAAGAAGAGAAAGGGAAATCTCTCCCAGCAGCCTCAGAAGCAGCGGATTAAAGCTCCACAATCAACTTGATATACCCTGCATCTATGGAATACCTGAATAGACAAGGAATGATCCCAAATTGAAGAGGTGGAATTTAGGATCGAGATCTATGATTTTTTTCCCTTTTCCTCTTTTTGTGAATGTGTACGTGTATGCTTCTGTGTGAGATCTTGTCTGTATACCCTTGCTTCCACCATTTGTCCTAGGGCTCTATCCGTCCATGGTTTTTAAAAAAATTTTTTTTTCTCAATAATTAATTTTATTTGTAATAACTTTATTATACTTTACCTTCGTTCTTTCTTTCTTTCTTTCCTTCCTTCCCTCCTTTAGACAACGAATCACCCCAAATTGAGGAGGTGGTCTCTGAGAGCAAGATTTATGATTTTTCCCCCTTTACCTCTTTTTGTGAAGGTGTATGTGTATGCTTCTGTGTAAGATTTTCTCTGTATAGCTTTGCTTCCAACATTTGTCCTAAGGTTCTATCCGTCCCTTTTTTTTTTTCTAAATATTTTTTAATTCAATAACTATATTATACTTTATTTTATTTTTACTGTATCTTCTTTCTTTCTGTCTTTTTTCCTTCTTTCCCTCCTTCCTTCCTTCCTTCCTCCCTCCCTCCCTCCCTCCTGTCTTTCCTTCTTTGCTTCTTTCTTCCTTCCTTCCTTTCCTCCTTTCCTTCTTTCTTTCCTCATACTTCTACTAATTCTCTCTACTTTTTCTCCCTTTTATTCTGAGCCGTGTGGATGAAAGGCTCTTGGTGCTCCAGCCAGGAGTCAGGGCTCTGCCTCTGAGGTAGGAGAGCCAACTTCAGGACACTGGTCAACAAGAGACCTCCCAGCTCCACATAATATTAAACGGCGGAAATCTCCCAGTGACCTCCATCTTAACACCAGCACCCAGCTTCACTCAACGACCAGCAATCCACAGTGCTAGATAACCTATGCCAAACAACTAGCAAAACAGGAACACAACCCCACCCATTAGCAGAGAGGCTGCCTAAAATCATAATAAGGCCACAGACACCCCAAAACACACCACCAGACGTGAACCTGCCCACTAAAGAGACAAGATCCAGCCTCATCCACCACAACACAGGCACTAGTCCCCTCCACCAGGAAGCCTACACAACCCACTGAAACAACCTTAGCCACTGGAGACAGACACCAAAAACAACGGGAACTACGAACCTGCAGCCTGCAAAAAGGAGACCCCAAACACAGTAAGATAAGCAAAATGAGAAGACAGAAAAACACACAGCAGATGAAGGAGCAAGATAAAAATGCACCAGACCTAACAAATGAAGAGGAAATAGGCAGTCTACTTGAAAAAGAATTCAGAATAATGATAGTAAGGATGATCCGAAATCTTGGAAGCAGAATGGACAAAATGCAAGAAACAGTTAACAAGGACCTAGAAGAAATAAAGATGAAACAAGCAACGATGAACAACGCAATAAATGAAATTAAAAGTACTCTAGATGGGATCAATAACAGAATAACTGAGGCAGAAGAACGGATAAGTGACCTGGAAGATAAAATAGTGGAAATAACTACTGCAGAGCAGAATAAAGAAAAAAGAATGAAAAGAACTGAGGACAGTCTCAGAGACCTCTGGGACAACATTAAACGCACCAACATTCGATTTATAGGGGTTCCAGAAGAAGAAGAGAAAAAGAAAGGGACTGAGAAAATATTTGAAGAGATTATAGTTGAAAACTTCCCTAATATGGGAAAGGAAATAGTTAATCAAGTCCAGGAAGCACAGAGAGTTCCATACAGGATAAATACAAGGAGAAATACGCCAAGACACATATTAATCAAACTGTCAAAAATTAAATACAAAGAAAGCATATTAAAAGCAGCAAGGGAAAAACAACAAATAACACACAAGGGAATCCCCATAAGGTTAACAGCTGATCTCTCAGCAGAAACCCTACAAGCCAGAAGGGAGTGGCAGGACATACTGAAAGTGATGAAGGAGAAAAACCTGCAACCAAGACTACTCTACCCAGCAAGGATCTCATTCAGATTTGATGGAGAAATTAAAACCTTTACAGACAAGCAAAAGCTGAGAGAGTTCAGCACCACCAAACCAGCTTTACAACAAATGCTAAAGGAACTTCTCTAGACAAGGAACACAAGAGAAGGAAGACCTATAATAACGAACCCAAAACAATATAGAAAATGGGAATAGGAACATACATATCGATAATTACCTTAAATGTAAATGGACTAAATGCTCCCACCAAAAGACACAGATTGGCTGAATGGATACAAAAACAAGACCCTTATATATGCTGTCTACAAGAGACCCACTTCAGACCTAGAGACACATACAGACTGAAAATAAAGGGATGGAAAAAGATATTCCATGCAAATGGAAACCAAAAGAAAGCTGGAGTAGCAATTCTCATATCAGACAAAATAGACTTTAAAATAAGGACTATTACAAGAGACAAAGAAGGACACTACATAATGATCAAGGGATCGATCCAAGAAGAAGATATAACAATTGTAAATATTTATGCACCCAACATAGGAGCACCTCAATACATAAGGCAAATACTAACAGCCATAAAAGGGGAGATCGACAGTAACACATTCATAGTAGGGGACTTTAACACCCCACTTTCACCCATGGACAGATCATCCAAAATGAAAATAAATAAGGAAACACAAGCTTTAAATGATACATTAAACAAGATGGACTTAATTGATATTTATAGGACACTCCATCCAAAAACAACAGAATACACATTTTTCTCAAGTGCTCATGGAACATTCTCCAGGATAGATCATATCTTGGGTCACAAATCAAGCCTTGGTAAATTTAAGAAAACTGAAATTGTATCAAGTATCTTTTCTGACCACAACGCCATGAGACTAGATATCAATTACAGGAAAAGATCTGTAAAAAATACAAACACATGGAGGCTAAACAATACACTACTTAATAATGAAGTGATCACTGAAGAAATCAAAGAGGAAATAAAAAAAATACCTAGAAACAAATGACAATGGAGACACGACGACCCAAAACCTATGGGATGCAGCAAAAGCAGTTCTAAGGGGGAAGTTTATAGCAATACAAGCCCACCTTAAGAAGCAGGAAACATCTCGAATAAACAACCTAACCTTGCACCTCAAGCAATTAGAGAAAGAAGAACAAAAAAACCCCAAAGCTAGCAGAAGGAAAGAAATCATAAAAATCAGATCAGAAATAAATGAAAAAGAAATGAAGGAAACGATAGCAAAGATCAATAAAACTAAAAGCTGGTTCTTTGAGAAGATAAACAAAATAGATAAACCACTAGCCAGACTCATCAAGAAAAAAAGGGAGAAGACTCAAATCAATAGAATTAGAAATGAAAAAGGAGAAGTAACAACTGACACTGCAGAAATAAAAAAAATCATGAGAGATTACTACAAGCAACTCTATGCCAATAAAATGGACAACCTGGAAGTAATGGACAAATTCTTAGAAATGCACAACCTGCCAAGACTGAATCAGGAAGAAATAGTAAATATGAACAGACCAATCACAAGCACTGAAATTGAAACTGTGATTAAAAATCTTCCAACAAACAAAAGCCCAGGACCAGATGGCTTCACAGGTGAATTCTATCAAACGTTTAGAGAAGAGCTAACACCTATCCTTCTCAAACTCTTCCAAAATATAGCAGAGGGAGGAACACTCCCAAATTCCTTCTACGAGGCCACCATCACCTTGATACCAAAACCAGACAAGGATGTCACAAAGAAAGAAAACTACAGGCCAATATCACTGATGAACATAGATGCAAAAATCCTCAACAAAATACTAGCAAACAGAATCCAACAGCACATTAAAAGGATCATACACCATGATCAAGTGGGGTTTATTCCAGGAATGCAAGGATTCTTCAATATACGCAAATCTATCAATGTGATAAACCATATTAACAAATTGAAGGAGAAAAACCATATGATCATCTCAATAGATGCAGAGAAAGCTTTTGACAAAATTCAACACCCATTTATGATAAAAACCCTGCAGAAAGTAGGCATAGAGGGAACTTTCCTCAACATAATAAAGGCCATATATGACAAGCCCACAGCAAACATTATCCTCAATGGTGAAAAACTGAAAGCATTTCCACTAAGATCAGGAACAAGACAAGGTTGCCCACTCTCACCACTCTTATTCAACATAGTTTTGGAAGTTTTAGCCACAGCAATCAGAGAAGAAAAGGAAATAAAAGGAATCCAAATCGGAAAAGAAGAAGTAAAGCTGTCACTGTTTGCAGATGACATGATACTATACATAGAGAATCCTAAAGATGCTACCAGAAAACTACTAGAGCTAATCAATGAATTTGGTAAAGTAGCAGGATACAAAGTTAATGCACAGAAATCTCTGGCATTCCTATATACTAATGATGAAAAATCTGAAAGTGAAATCAAGAAAACACTCCCATTTACCACTGCAACAAAAAGAATAAAATATCTAGGAATAAACCTACCTAAGGAGATGAAATACCTGTATGCAGAGAATTATAAGACACTGATGAAAGAAATTAAAGATGATACAAATAGATGGAGAGATATACCGTGTTCTTGGATGGGAAGAATCAACATTGTGAAAATGACTCTACTACCCAAAGCAATCTACAGATTCAATGCAATCCCTATCAAACTACCACTGGCATTTTTCACAGAGCTAGAACAAAAAATTTCACAATTTGTATGGAAACACAAAAGACCCCGAATAGCCAAAGCAATCTTGAGAACAAGAAAAGGAGCTGGAGGAATCAGGCTCCCTGACTTCAGACTATACTACAAAGCTACAGTAATCAAGACAGTATGGTACTGGCACAAAAACAGAAAGATAGATCAATGGAACAGGATAGAAAGCCCAGAGATAAACCCACGCACATATGGACACCTTATCTTTGATAAAGGTGGCAGGAATGTACAGTGGAGAAAGGACAGCCTCTTCAATAAATGGTGCTGGGAAAACTGGACAGGTACATATAAAAGTATGAGATTAGATCACTCCCTAACACCATACACAAAAATAAGCTCAAAATGGATTAAAGACCTAAATGTAAGGCCAGAAACTATCAAACTCTTAGAGGAAAACATAGGCAGAACACTCTATGACATAAATCACAGCAAGATCCTTTCTGACCCACCTCCTAGAGTAATGGAAATAAAAACAAAAATAAACAAATGGGACCTAATGAAACTTAAAAGCTTTTGCACAGCAAAGGAAACCATAATCAAGACCAAAAGACAACCCTCAGAATGGGAGAAAATATTTGCAAATGAAGCAAATGACAAAGGATTAATCTCCAAAATTTACAAGCAGCTCATGCAGCTCAATAACAAAAAAACAAACAACCCAATCCAAAAATGGGCAGAAGACCTAAATAGACATTTCTCCAAAGAAGATATACAGAATGCCAACAAACACATGAAAGAATGCTCAACATCATTAATCATTAGAGAAATGCAAATCAAAACTACAATGAGATATCATCTCACACCAGTCAGAATGGCCATCATCAAAAAATCTAGAAACAATAAATGCTGGAGAGGGTGTGGAGAAAAGGGAACACTCTTGCACTGCTGGTGGGAATGTGAATTGGTTCAGCCACTATGGAGAACAGTATGGAGGTTCCTTAAAAAACTACAAATAGAATTACCATATGACCCAGCAATCCCACTACTGGGCATATACCCTGAGAAAACCAAAATTCAAAAAGAGTCATGTACCAAAATGTTCATTGCAGCTCTATTTACAATAGCCCGGAGATGGAAACAACCTAAGCGCCCATCATCGGATGAATGGATAAAGAAAATGTGGCACATATATACAATGGAATATTACTCAGCCTTAAAAAGAAATGAAATTGAGCTATTTGTAATGAGATGGATAGACCTAGAGTCTGTCATACAGAGTGAAGTAAGTCAGAAAGAAAAAGACAAATACCGTATGCTAACACATATATATGGAATTTAAGGGGAAAAAAAATGTCATGAAGAACCTAGGGGTAAGACAGGAATAAAGACGCAGACCTACTGGAGAACGGACTTGAGGATATGGGGAGGGGGAGGGGTGAGCTTTGACAGGGCGAGAGAGAGTCATGGACATATACACACTAACAAACGTAGTAAGGTAGATAGCTAGGGGGAAGCAGCCGCAAGGCACAGGGATATTAGCTCGGTGCTTTGTGACAGCCTGGAGGGGTGGGATAGGGAGAGTGGGAGGGAGGGAGACGCAAGAGGGAAGACATATGGGAACATATGTATATGTATAACTGATTCACTTTGTTATAAAGCAGAAACTAACACACCATTGTAAAGCAATTATACCCCAATAAAGATGTTTTTAAAAAAAAAAAAGTTATTACAAAATAATGGCTAAATTTCCCTATGCTGCACTATATATCCTTATTGTTTATTCTAAAAGCAATCTTTTAAATTTGCTCTTAAAAATAAAAATATATGTCAGTAAAAAAAAAAAAAAAAAGAAAACTGTTCTCTATGAAGTGGGTCAGCCACTGACCACAGTTTTTTGACAGGTCATAATTTTATATGAATAATATTGGAAATAAAAACTGTTATTACATATTCAATATATAATGATTGGTATTTTGAAACCACAAAATGATTAATGTTTCCCATGTCCAATATCTTGTAGTCCAATCTTATGAAGCAAAGTAGGATGATATTTAAATACATGGTACTAGTATTTCAGTTACCCACTAACCATTTGTAGAGAGACAATTTAATAGAGGATATTTGCCAATAATATGAAGCCAAGTAATTTGATAGACTAAATTGTTTTAATTAATTAATTGATTAATTAACTTTACCCTTTTCAGCCAGGCTGATTTAATTATGTAGACATAACCATAAGTCATTATGGAAACCAGAGAAATTCACAGTGTTTGGGGTGAGGGGAGAGATAGGACATATAATAATTAAATGATCTTCCAAAGACACAAATTTTGTAATAAAAAATATTTTGTAATAAAAAAATATCTAATGCCAACAGCAAATAGTTGCTGTTGGCATTAGATCCTAAGAGCTTACAGCTGACTCCTTCTCTGAAGACTGGCTCTTGCCTGAATGTTGACTGGGAGTCAGGTTGTCAGGTAAGTTGCATAACCTCAGACACATTCTGCCAGCAATGACTGACTCGCAGGGCTAAAGCAAGCAAGACCTCGTTGCCTCAAGGGACCAACTCTGTGGTGCAATAAATGCTCCAGATCTCCCCGACGGATTGGGCCACAGCTACAGTCTCTGAGACACATCTTTATCTTGTTCCCTTTCTCTTGAGAATATACCCTCAATAAGCCATGTGCAACAAATTTACATTCCAGGGTTTGCCTCTAAGGAACCCAATTTGAAACAATGGGTTTAATCAGTTATTACTGCAAATAAGAATACAATTTGTTTAAAGTGTCTGGTTCTGGATGCATATAATGTTTCTTTCTCAAGAAGAGTAGTGAATCTTAAAATAGTGAGTTTGGGTCTACATACAAAACTGGCTTGTCTGTTTTCTCTGGACTGGTTTTTACTAACTCAGCAGTATGATACACTTATTTTGTGTTTTGACATTGTTTTAATTTTTCCATTGAGCAAAAACTACTGAGCATGGGGGGGGGCTATTTAATGTTTGTTTCTAATGACAGCATTATGGAAGCCAAAAACCAAGGGGTAAACCATTTTAGAAGTATCTGGCACACATTCTGTATTCCTAGTAAGTATTGAAATAACATCCTTTATAAAATTATGATAATATTATCAAAAAATAGATTTTTCTCTGTCAAGAATACTTATGTCTTATTAGTCACAAATATTTCTCTTGAAAGCCAGAAGTCTGTGAACCATAATATATAGAGTATCTTATGGTTATAAAGAAATTACATCTACAATATCCTTGACAGGTCTTCATACATCTTCTGTTTGAAATTTCCAGTAATATGTAAAGGATCTTCCTACTACTCTATTATGAGTTTTACAGTTAAGAATATAGGTTTGGCTGATTCGATACCCTTTAACATATGAGACCTTAACCTAGTTAATTATGTGTGCCTCATTTTTTAAATCTTCAGAAGGGGGAAAATAATAATACCTATGTTAGGCTGAAAAATGTGCTCCCAAAATATCTAAATTTTAATCCTCAGAAGCTATAAATGTTACCCTATATGGCAAAAGGGACTTTGCAGATATGATTAAATTGATAATAAGATAAAATAAGTAAGGATCTTGGGATGGGGAGATTATTCTCCCTGTAAGCCCTAAATATAAATATGGTTGTCCACATAAAAGGGAGACAGAGGGAATTTTGGCTACAGAAGATGAGATGGTAATTTATGGCCGACGCAGAGATTGCATTAACGCACGTTGAAGAAGGAAGGGGCCACAAGCCAAAGACTAATGGCAGCCATAGAAACCAAATGTGAAAAAGTGGGCTAACCTCTCACAGCCTCCACTAGCAAATAGCCCTGCCAACAATCTGATTTTAACCCAGTGAAACTGATTTTGCCTGGATTTCTGACTTCCAGACTGTAAGAGAATAAAGTTGCGGTAATTTGTTACAATGGCAACAGGATACTGATATAGTACCACTTAATTTTAAGTTAGACTTAAATAATACAGAGCACATATAGGCTGAAAGCTACAGCTATGATAATAAGTACTCATTAAGTATTAGAACGAAACATTTACACTTCATCCTGTAAGACAGAATTTTGGATATGTGGTGTCCTGTGTGCTCCCTCTGAGCACCTAGCCCACCAAGACAGGACCCTCTGCCACCACTGATGCAACAGAGCACCTGCACAATAAAATAATAACTCAAATGAAATTGAAATGCTGAGCTACCAGTATTTCAAGAAAATTATAGAGATGTATTTATTATTTATATCTATAAACATAGGCATAACATCAGAAAAAAGAAAAGCACAATACATGCACTTACATTAAAAAGTGCACAGTGGCTAGCACCATTATCTAGAACTCATGTAAATCCTTTATTCTGATCAATTAAGTCTCAGGTAAAGCATGCTTTTACTCAGCCAGGGTCAATGGAGCTGCATTTATCAAATAAATAAATAAGCAAATAAATTTGTATATTTATAAATAAATTAATAAAAATGTATACTAACTTTCAAAGAAGTGAATGCTATTGATGTTGATTGCCAAACTGGATAAAAATCATGTATTTTTAATCTTTATTAATACCTTTTCCCTGTTGAACAAAAGAAAAAAATTAACAAAAGACAATTATATAAAAACAGTGTTTTTTGATATAGGTAAAATAAGCCAAGTGTCAAATCTGCCCTTTGTTTTGTCTAAGATACACTATGTCATTTCCCTGAAGAATGAGCCAAACTGAATTAACCCACTTCTATAGTTCTTCTTCTATTTGGCAATATCACACCTACAGATTCAGTGGATAGCAAGATATGATGACATGCATAAGAGTTTAAAATCTTATAATTTGTAGTAACAAAATGGTTTTGTAACCTACACTTTCGCAATGGAAGTTTAAGTTCACAAATTACAAAATATTCTAAGTATCTAGAGAGAGAAAATATATGTGAGGGACAAAGGGAAGAAGCAGAAATCGACATTTGCTACCTAAAATTAATTCTGTGATTTTGTGAGCTTTTAATTCCTCCAAAAATGAAAAATCATACATTAAAACTGGGAAATATTATTGCTTTCAATTTTAAATATACATCAGTATACATACTCTACAGGGAAAATGAATTAGGAAGTGTCATCATAAGCAAGCTACATATGAACACTCCATTTCTACTCAACAAATAAATGAAGATAATTTGCATTTTCTGTCAATCTAGCTCAGTGTGTAGCTGGGTCTGTCTCAGCAGTGGCAATCATGTGAGGAGGACCATTTAGATGCAACATTTACTTTGGCACAGGTTTGGATCCACTCTCAGGTTTTCCTCCAGATGGACTATCTCCATGTGCACGTAGGTCTGCCTCTTATTTCAACTACTGAAATTAGGGACGATCTTTGCAACAGCACTTGGGCAACGAGAGCCAGCAGGAGTAGAAGTGGGTATCAGCAAGCCTTGTTCCCTCTACTTGCTTCCTAGTGCCTGGATACTTTGCAAAGAACCTGCTTTACTTTGCAACCAAGTCTGATAAACGCAGCTTCAGAATAAACTATGTCTGTTTGCCCTTAGCTGTTTTATCAGCACAGGTCCTCTTTTGTTAAGAATTCCTGGTGAACTGTCGGAGGATATGTGCAGATTGTTAAGAGGCATCAAATAACCAGATGAGTTTCCTGAAGTGCAATATCTCAAGAGATTAAAGTGAATGTTTTCATTTTAGACATTTCAAAGAAATCCTTAGGAGGAAAATGAAAGTATCCTTGGATTTGGGGTACTAGACTGGCCCCTCAGTGCATCAATCCCTGAAAAGAAGATACAAAATCTAACATACTAAGATTGTTGTCCAGAAGTGTAAGATAAACAAGTAACAATGAAAATAATACTATAAAACAATTCATGGTTAGATAATAAGCAATTGCTACAGAAAATGTTGCTCTACGTTTGAGAATATGAGCAATTAGTTTGGAGTAGAATCTATGGTAGGCAGAATGATGGCCACCCAAAAATGTCCAAGTCTTAATCCTAAACCTGTAAGTACGTTATGTTGTCTGGCAAAGGAGAATTAAGTTTACTAAACAGATAACTGTAAAACAAGGAGATTACCCTGGATTATCCAAGTGGATGTAATATATTCATAAGGATCATTTAAAGTGAGATTTTGGAATTAGAGGGAGATAAGAAGACTGCTGGTTTTGAAGAAGGAGAGAGGGGCCACAACAAGGACGCAGGCAGCTCAAGGAACTAGAAAGGGCAAGACAATGAATTCTCCCCTAGACCTTCCAGAGGGAACACAACCCGATGGGCACCTTTTTTTTTCAGTCCATTGAGATGCATTTCAGACTTCTGACCTTCAGAACAGTAAGATATTAAATTTGTGTTGTTTAAGCCACTAAGTTTATAGTAATTTGTTACAGCAGGAGTGAAAAACTAACACATGCTCCTAGAGTAAACACGCAGTAAAGGAGTATAAGTGTCCAGTGTATATTTGGTTACAATCAGAATTTTAGCTGATTGTAGGTTTTGTGTAGGGGTGTCCTGAGAAGAAAGGTGTGAACGTTTAGGATGGATTCCTTTGAAAGTGAAGCAGAGAAATTTAGATGTCTCTCAAGTGGTAAGGGGAAGTAGAATGAGCTATCAAGATATCCTACTTATACTATACTCTATGGATATGTTTTATTGCAGGCCTACTCGCATTCATACGCTTTCTTTTTCTCTTAGTGCAATCCATCCAATTTTGCCTGGCCCCTTGTGCTCCAACACTCTGAGTCAATTTTTATTTCTTTCCCTGGTCTTCCATGGAAAATACTTCATTTTGCCCATCTAGAGGATATTGGGAAAGAACAAGATTTTTAAAAAACAAGTCTATATGCACTAACTATTACATGTATGTGACCATAACCCAACATTTTGTAATCATATACAGGTAATAATTATTAAAGCATGTGGATTTTTTTTAAAAGCCTAGTTCTTTCTCTACATCCTCTAGATTTTATATGGGAAAAAAAGGGACTATGTAGATTATAATAGAGGATCTTTGAGTATATTTCAGGCCAAAAACAAGTGTTTCACTAAGCTTTGCCTAAATTACCCAAAATTTGTATAGAGAACACAAAATTTTCATGTTTACAATTAATATCTATTGTAACAATTTATAAGATACAAAATGTTTCTATATTTACTATCTCATTTAATCCTCAAGGCAACCTGAGAAATTATATATTGCTATGACCATGTCCATAGACAGGGCAAGTTTCATAGTGCCACAAGGGACCTGAACAGGGTTCAAATCCTGTTCCTTAATCCTTCACTCTCATAAGCTGTTTTACAGTAATATCCCAGGAACTATTTATTTCTTAGAGACTGGAAGTGGAGATATAAAATAGGTCCTGAGTATACTACCTATGGGATAAAGTTTGTAGCTAAGAATCATGGATGAACAAGTGGTAGAGAGGTAGACTATTTTGGCCCTGGAGATTTATCTGCCCCTTCTTGTTTTCTACTTCCCTTTGCCTCTGGCAGTCTGCCACTTTGGAACTCTCCCAGAACTGGGGTGTGTGTGTGTGTGTGTGTGTGTGTGTGTTTGTGTTGGTATGGACATGCTCACACATGTGAGCCCAGCTGGAGCAAGGAAGAGATGAATATTCCAAATGGGATAAAGGCTATTCCTATGGACTCCAGATTGGTCACACTTCAGAATACATTCATCTCCTACTGGGGTACTTGATGAAGTGCCAGGAGTTTGTAAAGGATTGGAATAAAAACAGTATATTTTCTTGGAGAGATATTTTTATTCAAATACTTGATGTAAAATAGTTAACTTACCTGGCAACTTACACATTTTTCCATATTGAAATACCTTGTAGACTATAATCCAAACATTCCTGTGATTTACTTAAATGACAACATTTTTTTTTCCTATCACAGTAACTATTTCCTCCTGAGCACTCATTACAATATGAATATGTTATTTTGTGACTTTGCTCACTTTATTTTTTGCCTCCTCCACTGGACTGTAATTTCCATGAAGGCAGGGTCATGTTTGTCTGTTCATGGTTGTAGCTTCCTAGCACAGCATTTGGCACTCAAGAAATACCTTTGGGTGAAAGATGAAAGGTCTATTCCAAAAGTCACAATGGGATTCCAGTCCAGTGTCTCTCCTGCCCCTGCTGCTTCTGCTCTCTGCTCTCTTCCTCCAGAGAGTGGCTCACTGCACTGGAGGCTGGGAAAGTGCGGAATCTGCTCTCTTGGGTAGTTTCTGACACCATGGGCAGGACTTGCAAAAGGACTGATGGTGACAGTCAAGTTATGGGGTGTCAGATGGAGGCTGGGAGCAGAGTGGCAACCCCCAAGTGCCCACTCTGGTGTCCCGAGGGAACTATTTCCCCAGTCTGGTCTCCCCTCTGCTGGACCGTGCAAGGATGCTGAAGACTGGGTACCACCTAGCTGTGAGATAGCTAGGAGCGGGTGAGATCTATCAACAGCATTCAGAGCCAGGGAGCCGCAGTGCTACTTTGAAAGAGGCATTTGTGCTCTCCCTCAGGGCTGCAGAACATCTTTACAATCAAATCTTGGGTATGTCGCTGTGCAAGGTCTGACTTCCCCACCCCCCACCCTGCTGCTCCATGGCAGAGCGTGGGCTCTCCCACCCCACACAAGCCCCTGGCATCCTGGGCATTTGCTCAGCCTTTTCAAGGAGGTTGGCCAACCTTGACCAGACAGTAGTTTCTTGTGACTTCCATAGATCCTGGCAAGAAGCCCCAGGGCTCTGGGCAAGAATAGATCTGTAGGTTCCAGGAAAGTGGTTTCTGTGTCTTCTTAGCAGAGCTAAGGTGGCATTTCTGTACCTCAGGGATTAGCCTGCAGAGAAGTAAGCCCTCTGGGAGCTAAAAACGTGAACATTTTTAAAACTTGCCACTCACAATGGGTTATTTCACTTAATATCTTCAAACCATCCAGGGATCAAGTTTACTATTCCACAGATCATAGGTTTTTTCTATGTAAAAATTCACAAATTTACTTGTATTTTATACTTCATAATGTATTTTAATTACAGTATTATTATTTTATTACAGTATTGTATTTATATTCAGTACTCAAAATTAAATGAGGCAATACATGTGAAGAACTTAGTATAATGGTTGGTACTGATGCTCAGAAACTAATATCTATTATTACTACTATTGTTGAGATATTTTATGAGACAGACAATAATACCCTCATGCTACATGTTACAGTTATATAGAAAAGAGGTGATGATTGCATTAAATCGATGATTTACCTTTTTTTCTCATAATTGTACATACATTGTAAAAAACAATGCCCATAGTAGTTGTTCAGTAAATGAACAACTTTTGAAAAATAATTCTTGGGTGAATCATGATTTTACATAATATGCATATAATACAGTAAGTTGCAAGTCAGAGGACATTTCTAGTTAAAATAAATTTTGAGCCTATTTCTCTGTCTCCTATGGAATACAGTGAGGTAATTTTTGCCTTGAGAAGTTAAGTTAACTTTAAATTATCTCAAATAATAGACGCACAGTCAGCTTTTTTTAAAGACAAGGTTCAAGAATCAGTCACTGTGGTGTCTATGTTTGGGCTTGGGTGAGCAATCTTATAATTCTATAAAACTGTAAAAAAATTTTATGTTCATATGCTTTTTCCTGTGAAGAGTCTACACAGTTTTCATCAGACCATCAGCGAGAACCTGACCAAAAATATATATTTAGGAAGTAGTATTGCACTTGGTTGGGGCAATGAAGCCCATAACCACCTTACAGGGAATTGAAATCTCTGGATATTAGATTTGGAGAGAAAAGAGGAAGGAAGGAAGGAAGAAAGGAAGGAAGGGAGGGAGGAAGGGAAGGAGGGAGGAAGAATTTAGATTAACACTGTGATAGAATGAGAAAAATAACTTTCCAAATAATAATTACTTACTCCATTATGAAATCATTTACTGATCTAGCATTTTGTAAGACTTCTTGTTTTAAAATCCCTTCAGTGAAAAGTATGTGAAACTCTAGCTCCAACAGTATCTCTAATATGCTTTAAGCCTGAAAATGTTGCAACTTAGAGTTAACCATTTTTTAATTTATGTACTTAATATAGTTATAGCTTAGCATGCAGTATTATGATGACATAACCTGATCTAACTTAGGTGAGATATATGAGAGAACATTTTCTTCTGATTCAAGTACCAAAGACTAATTTCATGGAGTAGGAAGCACAGAGGAGTTTAAATAATCAGGACTTGGAAATGAATACATAATAGGAAAAAATCACATCATCAGTACATAAATATTGTTCACACACAAGAAGTTAAAATTATACTCCACACAAAAGGAAAACTGAACTAGTGGATTTTTTATGTACTAGAATAAAGAAGCATTATTATTCAACTACTACTGTAAAAAGTAGTTTGTGTACAACTTCTGCTTTTAGTCTAATGAGTCTTTTTTCCCCTTTTCTTCATACTAATTTTTTGCCTTTTTACTGTGAAAATCATATTCTGAAAGTCTTGAATTGCACACTTCTGACTTGTTTGGGGAGTAAAGTAGGCTATAAATCACTGCTATGTAAAACAATTTTTCTTAATTTAATTTTTTCCTTCTTAGAACCCATTTGTAATTAGATTAGTGGACTGTTGTGGTCTGGAATAAGTACATGACTATACTGCTTAGCCTAAATTGTCTTGACAACAAATTTGTAGAACTAAGACACAGTTAAATTGGGTTTATTCGAACACCAGATGCTTGAATCTTGGAATATCAACTACACTCCAGTCGTTTCCTAAGCCATTTGAGCATGATCACAAAAAATTCATCATCATTTCCCCAAAAAGAGGTGGCTTAAGCTGTGTGGTAGACCTGTGCCTTATTCATTTTCCCACTTGAGTCTCTGAGATATGGATGCTCTCTTCTGGCTGCTCTTGGAAATAACATTCCGATTCTGCAACATGACACTTAGTAGTCAGAGCCTCAGAACAGCATGTAACCATTGACCTCTAAGGCTCTCACTGAAATCACAGAACTGAAAGAGAATTCTATGTCTGCTTAAACATATGAACTTGAAAAGTTATTGAATAGCGTTTCTGTTTATGGTTCTTTTGGGAGTGCCATCAACTTAATTATGTATGATCTCAACAGATGTCTGCACTAAAATGTTGACGTCTCTAATACTTTTTTAGAAAGTTCATGTAAAGGAAACTTACATGAATATGTTCCTGAATCCATGAATATGTTGATTTTCTAACTCAGGGAAGGTGGAAATTTAAAACCTTACCACTTTATTTTGAGATTTTCTGATATGGTACATATAATAAAATCTTATTAATATCAACTTAAGTATTTCCTATACTGTGACAATTAAATCACATAGTAGCCTAGTATTAAACTCAGCACCGTGAATGAAATAAATTTTTAAAGCTATGATATGTAACAAAGTAGTGGTATAAAAATCTGACCAAGAAAATATTTAATCCCTTTAAAGGGATTAAATATTTTTAATATTTAATTTAATCCGTTTAAAGAAAGGTACTAATATCAAGTTCTCTAAAATCACCCGTTTTCATAAAGTTTACCTAAATGATTTATATTTTATACTAATTATAGATTATGCCTATCTTTTCAATAAAACAAGTCTCATGGACTCCAACATAAAAACATTCTGTTGTTACTTTAGTCACTTAAACTATTGTTTTCAAACAATTGCACAGTTAAGGCTGGCAATTTCCTTAAAAAGTTTTATTTAATGAATAGTAAACTAAATCCATCCTTAAATAAAATACTTAAATATTTACAAAATTTAAGGTTATGTTTAAGTCACCATTTATGATTGTTGGGTCTACTGGATTTAAGTGTTAATGTTAATAATATCTGCATGGGAGTTTTAACTAGATATAGTTTTAAAACAACATAATTGTTTAGAAAAATATATAGAGAAAAGAATTAACTACATATACTTTCTTACATAATTATTCTATTTAATATATATGTCTTATTAAAATATTATATTATTAAAATGAGTTCAGAGAATATACATTTATACCTGTTATATCCTTATCATTACCACTATCAATATTTAATTAGGAGATTATTTAACTTCTTAATTGGAAGTCATCGGGGGAATGGTCCAGGTTTAGTTTTTCTGACACCCTATAATACATCATATTTAATAGCGAAATATATTAACAAATGTTTTTCCTTTCTGGTATCCAGGCTGTGATACAGATTTCGATCTCTCTAAAAATTACTAAAAATAAAATTATCTTTAATGTTTTTCCTTAGCTAATCATACTTAATTCTGATTCTAATGGTTATTACACAATCTGTGTAAAAAATAAAAATACTACTAAAGTTATATTTTCTTCAAAAGGATGTGTTGAAAGTTTCTGCAAGTGAATGTCTTCTATAAAATGCTTTCTGAGGTAACTTGGGAAAGACTTTATGTTTCCTCTCTCTGCCTGTGACTGGGAAAAAGACACTTATGCTGACTGTTGCCTAAATATTAATCTTTTCTATTGTCTCCACCCCAACCTCCTATTACTCAAAAATATTTCTATGCTGTTTTTGTTTTCTGCCACAACCTATACCCCCTTTGTTAAACATGCATTTGGTAATAGCAACCCTTGTTAAAGGTTTTTCTTTTCTTTTAGCGTTGTGACCTGAATATGATGCTGTAGGTCTTCTTGAAAATAACTTCACTAATTTCTATTTTTTTTCCTGAAAGTAAAAATTGATACTATATTATGATTCTAGAAAAATGATGCTATATGCTTTTAGGCAAATAAGCACATTGGCAAAATAAAATATAACAAAAACTGGAATTTTTTTTAACTTTTCCAGATTAAATATTTCAGAGTATATGCTTTCAACTCAGGAAATATCATCATTGTTCATACTCACTAAAAGGAATATAAAGAATGGGAAACATGATAATGGCTTGGATTGAAAGTAAAAAAGAAACAGTAATACAGAATTGAGGTTTTCTGAATAATTACAATAGAAATTCATTATGTAGGACGTGTATCAGGAAGAAATCAACTAGGTTTTCTGACTCACTAAGTTTGTTTAATGAAAATAGGGAGAAGAAATTTGGGGGAAAAGATCAAGAATTGTTTTTCCCTCATTACATATGCCCATCAACATGGCCTAAAAATATTTATCTTCCACACAGGTAGCAAAACTAATCTCCCATAGTTTGATGGAATTTTTATCTCATTGCTTTTTCTTAATTGGCAGTGAAGCACTGAAAATGTAGAATTGAACACTAGTACAATGCTGTCCTTTAATGAAGTTTTTGTCCTTTTTCTCTGATATTGTTTTTCTGAACCAAAGTTTCTCTTGAAAAATTAATAACTATAGCACTGGCATTGATTTTATTTCTTATCAATAGCATAAACTTTCTAATTCAATATATACAAGTACTTTCATTGCTCTCCATATCCAAAATGGTCATTTAATTACTTTTCCCACGTTCTTTATTACAAGATAGTGATGTTGCTTTAAACTAACTTTACACACTACTATCAAAAGTGTAGATGTAGGGCTTCCTTGGTGGCGCAGTGGTTGAGAGTCCGCCTGCCAATGCAGGGGACACGGGTTCGTGCCCCGGTCGGGAAGGTCCCACATGCCGCAGAGCGGCTGGGCCCGTGAGCCATGGCCGCTGAGCCTGCGCGTCTGGAGGCTGTGCTCCGCAACGGGAGAGGCCACAACAGTGAGAGGCCCACATACCACAAAAAAAATATATATATATAGATGTAAAAAACAACATACGGTTTTCTTGTTCCATAAAGTTATCAAGAACTAAATGTGTTTTTTCTTCTCCTTTTGTATTTTTTATTTTTTTAACATCTTTATTGGAGTATAATTGCTTTACAATGGTGTGTTAGTTTCTGCTTTATAACAAAGTGAATCAGCTGTACATACACACATATCCCCATATCTACTCCTTCTTGCGTCTCCCTCCCACCCTCCCTATCCCACCCCTCTAGGTGGTCACAAAGCACCCAGCTGATCTCCCTATGCAATGCAGCTGCTTCCCACTACCTATTTATTTTAAATTTCGTAGTGTATATAAGTCCATGCCGCTCTCTCACTTCATCCCAACTTACCCTTCCCCCTTCCCGTGTCCTCAAGTCCATTCTCTACGTCTCCGTCTTTATGGTCACCTTATTTTTGATAAAGGAGGCAAAATATACAATGGAGAAAAGACAGCCTCTTCCGTAAGTGGTGCTGGGAAACTGGACAGATACATGTAAAAGAATGAAATTAGAACACTCCCTACACCATACACAAAAATAAACTCAAAATGGATTAAAGACCTAAATGTAAGGCCAGACACTATAGAACTCTTAGAGGAAAACATAGGCAGAACGTTCCTCTATGACATAAATCACAGCAAGATCCTTTTTGACCCACCTCCTAGAGTAATGGAAATAAAAACAAAAATAAACAAATGGGACCTAATGGAACTTAAAAGCTTTTGCACAGCAAAGGAAACCATAAACAAGATGAAAAGACAACACTCAGAATGGGAGAAAATATTTGCAAATAAAGCAACTGACAAAGGATTAATCTCCAAAATTTACAAGCAGCTCATGCAGCTCAATATCAAAAAGCAAACAACCCAATCCAAAAATGGTCAGAAGACCTAAATAGACATTTCTCCAAAGAAGGTATACAGATAGCCAACAAACACATGAAAGAATGCTTAACATCACTAATCATTAGAGAAATGCAAATCAAAACTACAATGAGGTATCACCTCACACCAGTCAGAATGGCTGTCATCAAAAAATCTACAAACAATAAATGCTGGAGAGGGTGTGGAGAAAAGGGAACCCTCTTGCACTGTTGGTGGGAATGTAAATTGATACAGCCACTATGGAGAACAGTATGGAGGTTCCTTCAAAAACTAAAAATAGAACTACTATATGACCCAGCAATCCCACTACTGGGCATATACCCTGAGAAAACCATAATTCAAAAGGGTCATGTACCACAATGTTCATTGCAGCTCTATTTACAGTAGCCAGGACATGAAAGCAACCTAAGTGTCCATCAACAGATGAATGGATAAAGAAGATGTGGCACATATATACAATGGAATATTACTCAGCCATAAAAAGAAACGAAACTGAGTTATTTGCAGTGAGGTGGATGGACCTAGAGTCTCATACAGAGTGAAGTAAGTCAGAAAGAGAAAAACAAATACCATATGCTAATACATATATATGGAATCTAAGAAAAAAAACTGGTTATGAAGAACCTAGGGGCAGGACAGGAATAAAGACGCAGACGTAGAGAATGGACTCTTTTTTTTTTTAATTGGTGACACTTAATCTTCATTTGTAATCAAGGAGTTAAACTTTGACTCTTAAAAATATGTCAGAACAAGCAAAACAAAACATACAACAGATTAAAAGCAAAACTGAAGAGTGATAAACCAAAACGTGCCTTGCCAAAGAAGATGCCATCCATAACAATTAAGTTACAATATCCAAATATCCTTAGTAAACTCCCATACATCCATAATTTCTTTATCTCTACTGGTTCCTACCTTTCCTTTCTAACCATTCTTATGTTCCAGAGTAGGATCTTTATGTACTTTGTTATGATCCATGGTCATTGAGTTGATTATTCTCCTCAACTCCAAGTAAAAACAGAATCTATTTCCTTGATATTTCTATAATGATCGTCCACCCTAGGCTTCTGATTTTTATTTTACAAGTCTACAACATTGAACATATTTCTTATTTGTGACCTCTTTCCCTCCTCACTTATTTTTCCCCTGCATATTTATGTTGGGGGAAAAGTACAGGGTGTGGGCGAGGTGGATGAGGTGTTGAAAATTGAATTAAGAAGAACACAACCCTTTATTATGTTAAAATTGTATCTAACCTATAACTCAACATATTTATTACATATTTATTTATTTTTAATATACTTTTCTTTGAATTGTAATTCTCCTTCCAAATCTGATATTTATAATGGTCTAAAATATGATCACTATATATTTTAGACTATGTTCTACTTTTTGTGTTTTTTCTACAATATTTCTCTAGATGGTCAAGATAAGTATTTTTTTTAAAATGTCATCTGCAAATGTTTAAAAGATATTATATGTTAATAAAGAAGTATCTTGAAAAACAGCTGTTCCAGTCAGAATTCTTTTGGTTGTAAGTAAAAGAAATCCAAATAAACTAACTGCGGCAGAAAATGGCATTTATTGGAAAGATCCTGTGGTGATTCACAGAATTAACAGAAGATAGGCAGGAATTATCAAGTACTGTCAAGATTCTCCACCCCTCTGCAACCTTTCTCTTCTGTTCTCTGCTTGGCTAAATCCTTTCATATTGCAGTTGAAATTTCTCTGTCTCTCTCTCCAAACTCTAATATACCGCATTCCAGGGAAGGTCTGTGATTGGCCTGGATTGAGCCATGAGTCTATCTATAAATTATTTTTTCTGACCATAGGCATGGATAATATATTTGACCAGGTCTGGGATATTGGTTCAACCCTATAACTAGATTGTCTGAGCATCATGACTGGAAGTCCTTCAGAAAAATATTATTTGAGTGGAGGAGAAACAATTTTTTCAAAGAAAGGAGGAGTATCAATTACCATTAAAAAGTGAAAATAATTATGGAAGGATAAAACCAAATTAGGGCAATCTTAATATCTTATTTGTTCACACTTTATGAACTTTTTTTTTCAGTAGGCAATAACTGATTAGGGCAGGAAATGAGATTTAGAAAAAGAAGAAAGCAAATAAGAAGATGACTGACAAAATTGTTCTTATTTTCTTATGCATTCATTATGTTGGAGATTACTCTGTGAAGATACACAATAAAGTTGCTTCTCTATAGACATCTTATTGCCTACAGCACATATGACTTCAAACATATTCTGCTTCCACTTACTCTTGCCTATCCCCATTTCCACTTAATGGTGAATCTTTTGAATATCATGAACTCTCGAGCATGACTGCAGTCACTTTGTGAAAACTATTACAAATCACAAGTGTTGGTGAGATACACTTTGGATATTTCTGTAGATTGGCTGCCCATATTGAATTCTATTTGAGACTTATATTGGTTGAATCCTATACATCAAAATTATGCTTGGAAAATAAAACAAACAAAGCAAACAAAAACCCTTCCATTTACTGATTTTTTTTATGACTCTAGTGATCCTTATTTAAAAGACTATAGTTCAAAAAAGAAGTATCTATTGGTGACATCAATTTATAAATGTCTTCATTAAAAGTGATTTTTCCTGTTTATAACAAGCAAAAGTACATGGACAACTCCGAAATTAAAATTTAAAATCAGACCACTAGCTTGATTTGGCCCAGTATAGATTCTGATAAATCATCACTTTCAACATAGTGTGCTTTTGTAAGACCATAAGAAACAGAATCCATTAAGTTCCCTGATCATATATACATGACATTTCCTATTTTAGTAAAGTTAGACTTCTCTTCAAGATATTGCCATGATATTTAATAAATCTTGGATTGTCTGCATCATTCAAGCATCAAATCAAGCTCATTTTGTCCTGTTTGTACAATTTATGAAGTTTAATATTCACTGAGAATTTGTTTAGCCTCAATATATCTAGCATGGGGAAAAAAAGCAAAATAATTTGCCAATGTGTATGAAAACAATTTCTCATTTATTTATTAATTTTTCACAAATATGCATGAGGGGTAGTATTTGTAGTAATGCTACACTGCCACCTTGTGGAGTGACTGGATGAAAACCAGTTAATTAAACATCCCTGGCCAGATGCCAACCCTAGGGATCAAACAATTCTCTCAAAGATTTAGGTAAGAGCTGTTACATAGGTAATTTATAACTACATAAATGGGTACATTGTGGCAACAGATTATATCATGTATAAGTAAATTATTTCAAAGAATTAGTCAAATACAACCTATTTCATTACAGAGAGATTTCATTAAAATTATTATATTCTGTGAACTACATTTTACTTGAAGAACAGAATATATCAGAATTCAAGTCCCACATCCACTATTAGTAGCTGTTTATATTAATCTCCTTCAACCTCAGTTTTCCAACCACTAAAACAAAGTTATGCTTTGTTTTCTAAAAACCATCAACACTATCATTCATTGTGTGTATAATTCCACATTTATAACTTTTGTCATATATATATACATTCTGTGAAGTATCCTTTGAAATTTTTTTGAGTACAAACTACTTTCCAGGCAATGTGCTTTATGCTTAGAAATTAGTGATGTTAAAAATATCCAACATATTACCTCTGTTTATGATGTCTACTGTTTAGTAAAAAGTTAATCAAATTTAATCACAGTAAAAAAAAAAAATTTAATCACAGTAAAAGATCCTTAATTGGGAAAATAATTCCCTAAGTTAAAAGTATGAATTATATATGTTTCAAAATCCAATTGTACTAAAAACCATAAAAGACAGTTATGTAAAGTATTAGTAGATAATTTATTTTAATAAATTTTATAAGTATTTTTGTTTTCATAAAAACTTTCAAAAACATTTGAAATTATATAACCATTCTAAATAAAAGAAAACATAATTAGCTTTATAAAATTCAAATTTCAACAATCAAATTTTTATTACAATAAAAATATGCCTCTAGGTTTGTTTAGGAAAGGCAAATAATGAACTAAATTTAGACCCTAAATTCTAAATTATTCAAGTATAATTAATATAATATTTATATAGAATTAATAAAATATTTTTTATGCTTTTGGAAGTGGAACATATTCTAAAATATATAATGATTATATTTTTAGCCTATTTATAAAATCAAATTTGGAAGAATCACTAAAGTTTTTCTAATTAAATCTTAATAGAGTTGCCTCAATAATATTATAATATCATAAATTAATGATTGCCTTTTATGTGTGTGCAAGTGTATGTGAATTTGTGAGTCTATGTGTGTATACAATGTGTGTTTGCTATACATAGGGTATTTCAAAATACTATTAGCTCAAATTTCTACCCCTTTTATGCTAGCTACTGAGGTCCTTTGGCGTTCATTTTTATTTATCTACTGAATAATTGCACAATATCATGATGGCACATATGTGGCAGACATGCCATCACTCCTCTTTCCTACCCTCCTGGTTGACATCAATAATTAATCATGATATTTTTCCTTGCTAATTATCACATGCCTTTTCACTTCTCCTCCTCCCAACTGAGTATAAGACAGCCTCTAGCAATTGATCAGAAAGGGCATACAAATTAAAACCCATTGGCTAACTCTAGTAATTGTGTTCAATATTGACAGGTCAATTTCATTAGTTTATCCCACTTATAGCATGGATACTATATATTAAAGAATTATTCTTGTCTACATGTGTTATTTACCTTGTCTCGATGTGTTATTGTCTCTATGGATTATTTATCTGCATGTAAAGAATGTCATCATTTTACCAAATGAAACCTAATTGAGGAAAAGAAAATGTGAAAAAAATACAAAGAGGGGGAATATTAAACCAAAAAAGCATAGAGATGATTCCAAATTCTAGATTTATGGAGTGCTTGGGGAAAAATCTCATTTACTTAATAATTTATGGAAATATTTGAATAAAGTGAAACATAAATATATACATATATCCAACTGTTTTGATCATTCATGATTTTTTAACAGACAAATGTTTCACTGTTGCCTAACTAGCCAGGAGCATATGCGTCAGTGTATTCCTTCAGTTAACCATGCATTTGCACGATAGAAAAAATAGTTACTGGGCTTCCCTGATGGCGCAGTGGTTGAGTCTGCCTGACGATGCAGGGGACGCGGGTTCCTGCCCCGGTCCGGGAAGATCCCACCTGCTGCGGAGTGGCTGGGCCCGTGAGCCATGGCCGCTGAGCCTGTGCGTCTGGAGCCTGTGCTCCGCAACGGAAGAGGCTGCGGCAGTGAGTAGCCCGCGTACCGCAAAAAAAAAAAAAAAAAAAGTTACTAAGTATCATCTATGGACTATGCAAAGTGTTGGATCATAGATGTATAATGGTGCGCAAGATAAATATAGCCCCCCTGCTCTTATGGAGATTAAAGTTCAGAGTCCGCCTGCCGATGCAGGGGATGCGGGTTCATGCCGGGGTCTGGGAAGATCCCACATGCCGCGGAGCGGCTGGGCCCGTGAGCCATGGCTGCTGAGCCTGCGTGTCCGGAGCCTGTCCTCCGCAACGGGAGAGGCCACAACAGTGACGGGTCCGCGTACCGCAAAAAAAAAAAAAAAGCATATAAGGGCAGTGATAGGTAAATACAGGATAGATAACATGGTAAACACAGTAGGACTTACTCTAGCCTGAAAGGACAAAGAAATCATCCTAGAAAAAATGGTCAATAATTTGTGCCTGAAGGATGCCTAAGAGTTATCTTGGCTAAGAAGAGAAATGGGAAAATATTGTAAGTAAAGCTATCAGCATATACAAAGTCCTTAAGGCCAAGAAGAATTAGGTAGAATCAAAAATTAAAAGGTAAATATTGCTGGAGTTTAAAGTGGAGAGGTGAAGTGACAAGAGATGAGTCTGGAGACATGGGCAAGAAACAATCAAAAAGAGTCTTGCCCTCATGCATTGTTGGTGGGAATGTAAATTGATACAGCCACTATGGAGAACAGTATGGAGGTTCCTTAAAAAACTAAAAATAGAACAACCATATGACCAAACAATCCCACTACTGGGCATATACCCAGAGAAAACCATAATTCAAAAAGACACATGCACCCCAATGTTCATTGCAGCACTATTTACAACAGCCAGGACATGGAAGCAACCTAAATGTCCATCAACAGAGGAATGGGTAAAGAAGACGCGGGTACATATATACAATGGAATATTACTCAGCCATAAAAAGGAATGAAATTGGGTCATTTGTAGAGACATGGATGGACCTAGAGACTGTCATACAGAGTGAAGTTAAGTCAGAAAGAGAAAAACAAATATCATATATTAATGCATATATGTGAAATCTGAAAAAAATTGGTATAGACAATCATATTTATAAAGCAGAAATAGAGACACAGACGTAGAGAACAAACATATGGATACCGGGGGAGGGTTGAATTGGGAGATTGGGATTGACATATATACACTATTGATACTAAGTATAAAATAGATAACTAATGAGAACCTACTGTATAGCACAGGGAACTCTACTCAGTGCTCTGTGGTGACCTAAATTAGAAGGAAATCCAGAAAAGGGGATATATGTATACATATAGCTGATTCACTTTGCTGTACAGTATAAACTACCACAATATTGTAAAGCAACTTTACTCCAATAAAAAAAAATGAGTCTTGCAAGTTACAGTAAAGAGTTTGAACATTATTCCCAAGGGCTTGAAGGCATTGAAAGGTAAACAGTAAGTGATGTGATTCATTCTTCATTTTGGAGGAGTCACTCTCTCTAATTAGTAATTATACTGAATAGATGGAACCTGGAAGGAGGCAAAACAAGTAGAGAGATGGCAGAAAATTCAGGCAGGAGATGATGGTGGCCTAGACTCAGATAATCACGGTGGATATAGAGAATAGTAGCTGGTTCTTTGTACAGGTAGTAGTGCAGTTAGCAGAATTAGATATTGTGAGAGGAGCAGGTTTGTGCAGTTAGTTGGGAAAAGGAAAAGAGCATGAATTAGTTCAACTTTAGATGTGCTGAGTGTGTGATATATCCAATAAGTATAACAGGTTGGCAATTGGAAATACAAAATACATCTATGCTCTGTCTCTCTGTCTCTGTTTCTGTCTCTGTCTCTTTCTGTATCTATGTCTCTGCCTCTGTCCCTCTGTCTCTGTTTCCCTCTCTTTCTCTCTCTCTCTCTATATTTGTGTGTGCTTTGTTTTTGTAATATATGTATATGCTTAAGAATCATCATATAGATAATAAATTAAGTTATATGAGTGGCTACAATTGCCAAAGTGTGGGTATGAAAAAGGTCTAATAAAGAGTGTTAAAATATAGTGCCAAAGAGACAAGAGAAAAACAAAAAAAGTAAAGTATAATAGAAGACTCTACCCCCAAAAAATCTGAGAGAGAGGAAGAAAAAGGGACATTTAAGTGTATGTTAAATGGAATAGTGGGAAGTTGAGATAAACAGCTAGAAATATTCATATGTATATATCCATACTTAGTAGCCCACAAACAAAAAGTAAAATTATCATTCAACAATATTGCTTTTTAAAGTAACAAGTATAAAATAAGTCCAGGCAATTGAGTATTTGGTGAAATTAAAATATGCATATATTCAATACTCATGTGTAACACTAACTCATTCAAATTCTTGTCCTTGCAGAGACTGGATCATGATAACTGAGCATTGAATTCACTATATATTGGAGAAAATCTGAAATGCTATAGTTTTTCTCTTTTAACAATATCACTGAATATCTTCTGATTAGGATGAGGATATATTAATGTTAAGAATCTATCATCAAGCATTTGCCTAAATTAAATATGTAATATTAGGTTTTGAAAATAAGTTGACTTAAAAGTATAGAAAAAAAGATCTATGAATGTTTCTGAACAACAATAGCATGTAAGATTGCTTCAGTTTAACTAAAAAATGCAATAGAACAAAAATATATGGAAATATAATAAGGGTACCTAAATTTTTTTCCTTTATGATTCATATCTTGATTTGAGCATAGAGATAAGATTTAACCCTATCATGAATATATCAACCAAGAAAGTAATCTCATAGCATCTCATAGTTGCTTCCCTTACATTTTTTGTCAATCAAAACCCTAATTAATGTACCTCAGTGTTCTCATTCCCAAAGCAGATCTTATGTCTACCTGAGAGCTTTAATATCATGAGAAAAATCCTATACTCCGGTTTTGTCACCACACTGAGATCTATACTCATTATCACTTCATCCACTGCCATCCAACTCTGTCAGTGCTGTGAAATCTACTGATTTTTTATTCTTGAAACTTTTGGTGAATTCCAGATTTTCTGGTCTGATGCCAAGGAAATATGCCAGATGGAAGAAGGCTGGGAAGAAAACATGATCATTGATGTAGAAGTTGCTGTGTAATATCCCAAATACACTTTTAATCTCTAGACCAAATGGGCATTTTTGAAATCAGTGTAGAGGTTGACTTACCCACAGCTTTGCTACTGTCAGTATTTACAACACCAACCAACAGTGTCAAAGGCAATATATACATTCAACCACATCCAACAGCAATAATAAAATTAGCTGGAAGCAGGTTAACATAAAATCCCACATTTTTTTTAATATTGACTTATCCTGAAAGTGAAAGATTTCATTTTTTTAAAGTGTCATAAGTGTAAATTGGGATATTTTTGAGAGTAAAAAGCATAACAGCTTTTCCAAAGAAAAACATTTTTTTTTTCTCCCAGAGGCATATTTAAAAATGGTAGAGATAGAGAAAATGAACAGATGTATAAAGTGTCATCATTTCATGATGTGCATTCACTCATTTAAATTAGTGACTTACAGATGTATATTTAAGCATCTATTCAATAAATATGTTAAGCAATGGGTGGGGGAACTATCATTTTCCTCATTCTAGGTATTGCCTCAACATTCGCATTGAGAGTTAATTCACTGTGAAAGTTAAATATAAGAGAATAAAAGAAAACCTATGTTCATTAAATTACATCAAAAGCCAGCTTTCTGATTCCAACTCTTTTAGAATTTCACTGGTTATGAAGATTACTTTTCTCTAAATTTTTTCTTAAAGAAATAAAACATTTAAAATACAGTTGGAGCCCCCTGCATTTCTGCCAATACTATTCTAAAGTATTTTACACCAAGGAAACCATTATCTAAAATTCTTTGCTTCTTACTTTCATACAAGATTTTATTTTATTATAAATGTATAAATCCATAAACTATATAAAGGTTTTATTTTCATCTTTTAATATTTATCTACAGTAATTTGTATTTTTATATAAATCCATCTGTATTTTATATACATATATATATCCATCTATAAATTCTTATTTTTGTATGACAGCACAAGTTTTATTTATTTTTAACACATTCATATTAACGTATGAAATTCTGGTTCACTTTAAAAAGTTATAAAACTTCATGATGTGCTTCTCTTTTGGGTGGACATTTGGGAAGTTTCCACTATGCTGCTATCACAAGAACTGCTTCATTCAACAGTCATTTACATGACTCCCTTGCACATATGGATGAGATTTTTCTAAGGTTTATACCCACTATGCGTGAAATTGCTAGAGTATTGAACATATGCATGTTAAACTTTACCATGTTTTGACACGTTTCTCTCAAAAGCACCAATCTGCATTCCAACCTGCAGTCTGTAAGAGTTTTCAGTGGGTAGAAAATCAATGAGTCAACTTACACATGTGTTTAAATTCCTCAGAATTTTTTTTTTGAGTCAGTTATAGTAATTTATAATTTTCAAAGTTATTTTGTTTATTTATTATAGAAAAACTTATTCACTTGATTTCAATAACTGTCATATATGTACTTATGTCCTGACTTTTATTTGTTCACTATTTTCAGTTTAATGTAGCAAACATGGTTTTCTATGGTTGTTCTTATAGCTCACTTACTACTGCATGATGCTAAAATGGTTTAAGTCTTTGTTTTAATTTTGCAACGTTTCAAACCTAAAGGGAAGTACAGAAAATGAAAAAAAATCCTCTATAATTTAAATTGATAAATATTACGCTTAAATAAAAAGAACACATTTTATAAAGAAGAAATTATTTTCATATTTCCTTCATGTCATTTTTAAGGGAATAAAAGGTTACTCATGGAGTTGATACCCTGTTATACTCTTCCTTAATTGTGCATATCTTTTTCACTCAACATTACTCTTTTGAGATCAATCTGTATTGAAAGTACAAATCCTGCTTATTAATTTTAACTGTCCAATATTATTCCCTTGTGTGACTATATTAGCATTTTCTTATCCATTTCTTTACTGATGGGCTGTGTGCAGCTCCTCAGAGTGCATAGCCCTGAATGTGCCCATATTCACCCTGCAATGACAGTGGTTTTAGCAGGGTTCTGTAATAGTCTCTTTCCCTGACCACATCCAGCTATTAAGCTTCACTAATTGTTGGCTGATGGCATTATTGCTTTTAATAATATCCTGGGGCATAAATTGTTCCACCGACTAATCCAATCAAATTCAAGTTCTTTAAAAAGGATAGTTTCCTTGGATAATGTTTGAGATTTGTTCTGCTCCCAGAAGGCATCCTTCCACCTGTCCCTGTTTTTCTGGCTAACTGTTCTGTCTATATTTCTCTAGTGAATCTGCCAATCTCATCCCAGTTGCCTTTCACCACCATCTCCACTGTTTCTGAGAGTACTCTTAGTGTTGAACTTCACACTCAGCTGCAAATGAAGTCATTTCTTAAGGAGGGAGATTTGGAGCTCTCTGTTGTATGCCTGCTTCTCACCAGGGCAAAATCTCTGAGCAATGGCTCTGATGTTGGGGGCAGGGACAATGGTGAACTTCTTTCTAAATAACACCCTTGATTTAGTAGTTGAGAACTTGGTAGAGAGGGGCAGCAGCTCAACGTCTACTTGGCTTGCCTTTCCTTTTGTAAAACATTCTACCCCATGAGCTGGGGAAAGATGATCTGGGCCTCAGTATTCAGAAGCATTGCACCCCATGAGTGGTGTTTGGGTGAAAGGCAGCCCTCACTTCTTGTTCATTCTCACTTGGAACTTAGTTTCAGAAACAGGGAGCAGAGGGCAGGAAAAAATATGCTCACATCCTGTTCCTCCCAGGATGATAATCCTCCAAATCAGAGTAGGGGGAAAAGGAGTCTTGTGTTCTTGACTTCTACAACCCGAGTGGAGTTTCCATATCACTGAGTTGGAGTGGGGAGGAACAGAGTAGGTCTTGGTCCAAAGACCATAGACTCTTGATTTTATTAAATGATTTTATTAGGTTTTATTAAACAAATATTTCTTCATTTGCTGTATTCTCTTAGGACTATTTTCAGAGACTTTAAATGTGTATGTTTAAAAATAAATTTCACCAGTTTTGCTGGAGGGGCACAGGTCTGCAGAGTTCCTCATGCTGTCATCCTGGAAGTGAAACTTCTGCCTTATTAGCTTTTAGGTAGAATCCCACAGGTCTGATATATAGTGTTTTAGTTGTTGTTTACTTATACATATATTTATAATTGCCACATTATTCATTCTTTTCCCCAAAAACCATTTAAAAGTCTATGTTTTGTTTTAATGTATTATTTAATGGGTACGAGTTTTATAGAGTTATTTGTCATCCTCTACCATAGCACAGTTTCCTAATTAGCTCCTCACTTATTTGGGGACCATTTATGTTATTTTATTTTCCCCTTTCATCTCAGATTCAAGAGCATATTTCTTCCTTACCATAAGCACTCATGTTAATAAATTTGATATATGTCTTTTACTATGAACTCATCCTTATAAAACCTATATGTGACATTGAATGCATGAGTTTTTAATTTTTTAAATTGTATCATGTTATAAAATTCACTTTGTTTCTTGACTTTTTCACTTAACCTATGTTTTAATATCTGCCTATTGTGCTCTAGGCAAACTAGCTTTTTTCTTTCTAAGCTAATATTCCCAAGTACACATGTAACAAATGTTACTAGCTATTCTCCTAGAGATGAACTTCCAATTTCCCTCCAACTCTCTTTTACTAGAAATATCACCATAATGAACACCATGCAAGTTCAGACTGCAGCACATATGTGGGGAATAATGAAGCCCTTGATTTATTCAAAATTACTTTTCATCTGAAATCCTAGGGATGAGATAAAAAGTTATATTTTATGGCAAGACAAGAAAACTTTAAACATGAAAAAAAAATTTCTCTGCCCTTGGCCCCCTTTCTCCCCTCTACTGTGCATTGTGTATCTGCATTGTGCATCAACCAAACCTTCCCCATTGGCAGAAATACCTGCTCAACCATAAAGAGTACCATTCTCCTAGCACATACAAAACAAATTCTTAAAAGATAACATTCCTTCTTGGTCTTGTAAGGGGTCACAATGACTCACCACTTTGTACTTACAGATCTGCATTATGCAAACTATCTACAGCATTTAATGTACAGCCCTCTGTCTCAAAAACCTATATAACTGTACTTTGATTTCTAATGGACAGAACAGTTCTCAGAGCTTTGTGAGGGGTTGTTCCCATGTAATAATCTTCATTTGGCTCGAATAAAATTATCTGTTTCTTTCTTAGATCCACTGATTAATTTTTCATTGACACTGGTCGCACTGCAAACTTCTTTATACTCGGTCCAGGCTGATGGGAAGAAGTGTTCTTTGTTCTGGATCCTGAGTTAGGGGAGCACTAGATTGTTTGGTTTTTATGGTGCACCTTACATTGGCTTAATAACAAGTTTCATGTCTTACAGTGAGCATTGGAAATCCAGATTCCTACTCCTAGATCCTGTTTTGACCTGAATCCTTCATAGGTGACCACAAAGTCACCTTGTCTTAAAGCTCTGGCTTTATTTGGTCTCTTAATTTGGTACTTGAGGCTATTCATTTCTTTTGAATTAGGCTTCTTCTTTAACTGTTATGATTTATCTAGCATTTCTATTTGTCTTAATGGGATAAGAGCACTTGTCCATCACCTGTATTTGCCACGTTGCTAAAAATTCTCCAAGCATTGCTTTCCGAAGTTTAATACATTTATATAGTTGGTAGTTGAGAATTTTGACTAATAAGAACATATGGTACTGCCAGTATAATGATGGTATGCTATTTAGAATAAAGTCAATTATCAATCAAAATAATCATTATTCTGCACTTAGAAGTGCAGTGCAGTTCTGTGCACTGCACGGCCCAGAACACAATGCATAATGTGCCTCCTGGAGGTGTAAAATGTGGCAACATGGTAGACAATGAAAAGAAATATTGGTAAAGCAGAAATACTCATAAAAAGTAAACATTTTATAAAATCAAATTTTCCGTGATCAGGTGGATAAGAATAAGTCAGAGCAACTATTGTATTGTAGCTTGGAGGAAAAATGAGACATTTAAATTAGTATTACCTTTATTCTTGATTTCTATTTCTTATTTTCTTCCCTCCAACCAAAATTAGGATGTCAACCATCATTTCAGAAAGAAAAAAAGTTCACAATGTATGCAATGTATCCTAATAGGTTCATTGTTGGTCTTATGATGTGTTTATTAAAGTACAATTGTTGGCAGACCATTTGGGGAATGAGACTGTGGAGGAAGTGGGTAAATTTGAAAGATTGTTGCATTGTTCTGTAGCAATTTTCTGAAACTGTTTTGACAGGAATATCATTTTAATAGTTTTATTATTATTTTTTGGCCGTAATTGCTATTAGCAAGCAGAGGTATAGCAGAAATAGAGGAAAACTAAAACTAAATATAGGAGTAACATAATCTTTTAGGGCTCTCTCTGGATTTGCTGAGGGTGGGGAAAGAAAACTAAGGATGATTTTTATGTCTATGAGAGTGTTTAGATATTCATTATAATATTTCATTTGATTGAAGAATAAAACTCTTAAGTGTTCATTTTGATTTGTAGAATTTTTAAAAATGAAATTAAGAACATGTACCTTTAAAGTTTTTAAAGTATAGTTGGGTACTATGGATAATGAAATTAGGTTTTATTACTTCATATAGTAATCTTTGGAGGCAACTGAAAATGAAATCCTGGATATGATTATCTGCAACGTGACTATCATAAAGGACAGTTTTACCTCCTATGGAAAATGGCAAAAATTCACTTTCTAACTTAAATATATATAAATATTATGGCACTAGAATTTGTATTCCCTCAAAAGAAAGAAATACCACCAATGCAAGAGTTATGTGTGTAGTCAGGCATTTCTTTATGCCAAAATGTCATGAAAGAATATATTATATTAGTTATAGAAACATTTATTCTTTTCTCTCTTCCTAAATCTTAATTTAAAAAAATTTACACAAGTGTCTCTACTAAAGATGACCATAAATCTATCTCTAAGTAGATTTAGGCTACACATTTATTTTATAAAAAATTAAATACCTATAATAAAAATAATCCAAAAATCAGTTAATATATAATCCTGAGAAATTGATAATATCACAGAATGAGGTCCAATATTATTGGGTTGGTTTCAATTTCCACCAAAAGACATAAGAAAATTCACTTTTTAAATTTTGACCACAGTTTTCCTAAATTAGTCTCCCTCAATTTCTCTTTCTCTCTCTCTCTCTCTGTTACCCTAGAGTCATAAACTCTCTGCCAGCAATTAATTGCCCTTAATGTGAAAGTGAGTGGGTAATTGGTGATCACTTGTAACCAAAACTAAGCTACAAACATGGTACTTTATTTAGAGAAAAGAAAAAGAAATAGAAGCACTGTAGATGTCATCACAGTTGTCCTTCCCTTTGCTTATGAGTGATTTTTGATGGAGTATGGGGTCACAACATAATTAGTTGGCTTTTCTACCATGTGAGCCTCTGTAATATGTGATTTGGAGGCAGGACTGTGAAGAGAAAGAGTAAAATATTTTGATATGAAAGCCAGTTTCATCCATCTGTGAGAAAAACAGATGATTTATGAGGCTTGTCTCCCTATAATTAAAAACAATATACAGACCTTCTGCTGTTTCAGAAGACATGATGATGGGCTAATTCACAGGACTGTGGGGATGTATTGAGTTAAGGTAAGTAAAGAAACTAGTGAGGTGCCTAGCACAAATTAAGTATGTAATATAAGTTTATAAGAACAATTATAGATGTTTTATTGCTGTTGTTTTGTTTTCACTGTTTCAATGATATTTTTCTTTTGACTTTCGCTTCAGTCCACCACTAATTCTTGGTTATTAACTCTAAGACTTGAGCTGGCCTAGTCTTCAGCCAAGGACTTAACCATCCAACCAAACCACTGACCACATCCCGTGAGTTGCTATACAATCAAACCTCAGGCTATTTCTTGTTCCAGGTAAAATAAACAACGAGATGCATTGCTCAAAGTTCTGTCCACTGGAAGGATTCCTCTCCACCACTGTCCTTCCTGGAAGGAGTGAGGCCCATGGGCATTTGGGCCATTTCCTCATAGTTTACTCCTGCTACTTTCCCTTCTTCTCCTTGCCTGCATCTATGGCTTTATTAGGGAATTTTCTATAATCAGTTGACTAAGAGAGAGAAAACAGGCCTAGTTTACAGATGGTTCTGCACAGTATACAGGCACAACCTAAAAGTGGACAGCCCCAGCACTACTACTCCTCTATGAGATATCCATGATGGTCAGAAATCTTCCCAGTAAACTGATTTGTTCCTTCAGGGTCTGCTGGAGCCTAACCATGCATATACCCCTTCCGCTTGATGATGGAGTGCTACTGTGCATAATCTTATAGCTTGGTGGGTCAGAAGACATCCAGTTCATAGTGGACAGCTCAGGTTGCATGGTAACTTGGTGGCCCACAGCTCTGGAAAAGAGAGTAGCTATCTGCAGAGGATGCAGGGCTTTCCTCCAAAACCCTAAGGGTCCATGCTGTGATTCACATATAAGAGCCTGCCAAAGGCTAAAAACTACATCTCTCTGCCACTGACACCTCAGATACCATTGGATCTGATGAATAGTATGGCCAAAGTGGTGGAGCCCCTTGTACAGCACACTGGGTCTGTTGCTGAGCCTTCTCTTGTTCTAGGACACACTGAAAACTAGCAGCTTGTTGAGTCCCTTGATACCAAGAGTAGCACTACCAAATGAGGAACATATTGCCTCCAAATCCCAAAAGAGACACCTTAAATGCTGTGCCTCTCTTTTGGCTGTAAGAAGGACCAGATGCAACAACTTATACTTCACCTTAGAAGGGATATCTCAACACGCCCCCCACCACTGAAATCCTGGAGATTTCACTAAGGTGGAAAGGCCCCTGGATTTTTGTCAGATTTATTTTCCATCCTCTGATACACTAATGCCGTACAAATAAGTCTAGGGTAGTTGTTACTGCTTGCTCACTAGGTTCAATCAGCATAATGTCATCAATGTGGTGTAATGGATCAGTGTGATGTACTGTGGAAGGGAAAGGCAGTTAAGATTCCTGCAGACTAGATTATGACATAGGGCTGGAGATTTGATATATCCCTAAAGTACGTCTGTGAAATTGTGTTTCTACTCTTGCCATCTGAAAGCAAATTGCTTCCGGTGGTTTTACTGACAAAATCAAGATAAAAGCATTTGCCAGATAAACTGCTGCATATCAGGTACCAGGGTATGTGTTAATTTTCTCAAACAGTGAAACTTCATCTGGTATAGCACCTGCAATTAGAGTCACAACATAGTTACCTTACAATAACCCACTGTCACTTCCAAGCTCTATTTGCTGCACAGGCCGAATAGGTGAGTTGAATGGGGATGAGGTGGGAAACAGTGCTCTACATCCTTTAAGCACTTTATTTCTGTAATCCCTCCAGGAATGCAGCATTGTTTTTGGTTTACTATTTTCCTAGGTATAGACAGTTCTAGTGGCTTCTATTTGAACTTTTCTACCATAATAGCCCTCACTCCACAGGTCGGGGAATCAATGTGGGGATTCTGCCAGTTGCTAAGTATGTCTATACCCCCAAGCTATAACACTGACTCCAGAATCTCTGCTTAATGGGCCAATATCAATGGTTTCAACTGGATCCAACTTCATTCCTTCCATCATTATCCCATACTCCTATTTTCCATTCCCATACAAATCCTCCAGATTTCTGTCTATGTAAATTGGATAACTCATGCAGTTCTGCATGTAGAGTACTTCTTCATGTTTCACAGATTTATCTCACTTCTCAGGGCTTGCTGGGACTTAAGTCTAGTTATAGAAGCAAAGAGAAGTGTTGGAGGTGGGTTCTGAGGAGAATCAGAAGGGTCTTGCAAGGAAATTACTTCAGGGGTAGCCATCACAATTTCAAGCAAAGTGGGGTTAACTTTCTCAGATGAGGGTGGGAGGACAACTACTGTTAAAAAGAGTCATCAGAATTTAGGGTTCAGTATCTCCAGCTTCATCAGAATCTTCCCATATGTCCAATTTACAGAATCCAATTCTTTTCCAATCAGGTCCTCACTTTAACAGTAGACACCCTGCAAGGTTGGTAATTCAATTTGTACCGCAATTCAGGCATTTGATGTTTGAGACTCTAGATTGGGGTTTTAGCAATCTCAACTCTGCAACTACAGGAGATAAAGACTTTTTTCAGAGAAGACATAGAAAATTTTAGGTCATTTATGTGATGCTTGAGTAGGGCCTTGAGCTCATCTTTTGCTATATTCATTTTGTTAAGCGCAATTAGGAGCAAGTAGCCAACTTCATTATATTTGTTGGTTTCACAAAAATGTTCTAAGTTAAAAAATATATAGTCACCCATAACCTTGATTCTTATAAGTACTTGATTAGCAATGTCCAAAGGTGATATTTTGCCTGTCTCTATTCCACATCACACCAAGAACCATCCATGCTCTCTTTACTACTGGAAATTGTCATCAGTGCCTTTAAAACTGATTAGCAAACCAATTAAACAAAACCCAGAACCAACTTAGAAAACACATTCTTAAGATTCTGTTTCTCTAGAACCACTTTAAGTAGCAAAATCTGTTCCCCGAAGAAATGCACACGTGTGTATGTGTGTGTGTGCGTGTGTGTGTATAAAATTAATGTACCCTTTCAGTACTGCCCATTTCTGTGTCCCCAGGCATATTTTGCCCTCATGTTCTCTTCTCCCTGTTATGAAACTCAATATCAGGTCCTTTTCAAACATATATGGTTTAAAGTGTTGCTATATACCTATTTAGGGTGAGTTTATCTAAAGCAATGCATCTCTACGATTCAGAATTCTATCATGTGAGAACGGACTTGAGGACACAGAGGGGAAGGAGGGGCTGGGATGTAGTGAAAGAGTAGCATTGACATACATACACAACCAAATGTAAAATGGGTGGCTGGTGGGAAGCTGCTGCACAGCATGGGGAGATCAGCTCGGAGCTCTGTGACCACCTAGAGGGGTGGGATAGGGAGGGTGTGAGGGAGGCTCAAGAGGGAGGGAATACGGGGATATATGCGTGCATATAGCAGATTCACTTTGTTGTACGACAGAAACTAACACAACATTGTGAAGCAATTATGCTCCAATAAAGATGTATTAAAAAAAAAAAGAATTCTATCATGGTTTCTGAAGATTAGGCATATGGACATTCCCAGAGCAACACTCTAATGCCAAGAGAGTGGCTGTCCATTCTGCTTAAAGGGAAAATGAATACTATGCATTTTAGAACTTGAAATAAAATTAGAACTAAGTAAGTTCCAAGTAAACTTTGTAAATGAGAATTTACCACGTATTTACATTGTTGTTCTGGATCAAATGTAAACCTCTAATAAAAAACGTTTTGTGGAAGATGTGTGGCCTGGGGCTGAATTGTAAGTGGATGAACATAATTTTCTCTACTCATGCTGAACTGGGCCTATATATCAACTGATGTGACATTGTAAAATATCAGCTTAATTTGGGATAAAAGAGCAAATTCAACCTTATTGTTGATGCCTGGGGGATTAATGATTCTACATTTTCATCTTGATTCACTTATTCTGAACTTAAATTGTGAGACTCAATTACTAGAGATAAATCCCATCTAGTCTCATTGCATAATTGGTTTTTGTAGAGTCCATTATCCTAATAATTATACCCTAATTGGCATAAAAATGAAATATTCTGATAAGGAACATCAGGAAATAATAACAGTAATTAATAGTAATTAAATTCCACATAGCCATCATAGAGCACAGAGGTTGGAGGTGATTTTAAAAATAAATTTATCCAGGACTTAAGCGGAAATTACAAACACTTAATATGCATTTTGTTTGTTAATTTAGCTATACAAACTAAAATACATTAAAATTCACAATAGAGTATTTTCCGCATACTTGAAATAATTCTGAGTGAATTCAATGACTATAGTTAAGCTAGAAAGTTTGCGTTTTTGCTCATTCATTTAATCCTACATGTCTACCCTATGTCAGGCATTGAGTTGAATCCTGAGGAAGAAACAACGTATAAAGACACATCCTGAACCTTAGAGATTATAAAATTTCATCAGAAACTCAGGTTATAAGATGAAGTCTCCTGATAGGGTATCTGTATAAAGACTCTGTTGTGGCCTCAGCTGGTGGTAATTGTGGGGATGGGGATTGATCTTTTACATGTGCTATTGTTTCCAAGTGGAGAGACAACAATAAAGATGGCATTCATGTCTCCTTTTCCTCCCTTACTGTTTACTGAATCCCTTGGGAAAAAGGAGTGTTATCTGATTAATTTACAGAGAAAAAAATTGAGTTTGCATGGCCAAATCCCTTTTCTTTTCCTTTAAGAATGTTCCTGCCTGCACAGGGCATATTCAGTTCTGTTCCTTCATGCTGCAAATTTTACATGAGAGAAACTCAACACCTATGGGGAGGGACTTTTAGTTGCCAGGCATTTTCCATGAGTGGGTGGGCATAAGACTATATAATTCTGTGGTTCACTTTTAGGAGGCCAATTAAGCTATATACCTAAGCCATGTTCACCAACAGCCCTGGTGTTTGATCTACATCAGTGTTTTATTTACTTATTGCTATATAACAAACAAATTTAGTGGCTTAAAACAAATTTATTTTTTCTCATAATTCTGTGGATTCACTGGGCTTAGTTTGATACTTCTGCTGCTGCATATGGTTTAGATGAGGTCATTCATGTAAGCTGCATTCAAGGCAAGTCACATTACCAAGTCTGAGGTCAATGTGGGAGGGGATCATACTTGGATGTGAATACCCAGATGTGTTCACTGGGGACTAACATATAACAGTCTACCACAATCTACTTGACCCTTTTGCGTACCTCTCAATAGGTTCTGAACTTGGGTGAGGAAGAGGGTTACCATTTATTAGAGTCCTGAAACACCTTTATTCTTTCCATACTTCTTTCTTTCATTGATGCTATTTTTCCCATAAATGTTCTCTATTTTCAGAAATTTTTTCTTGCAATTCTGTTATTTGAACTTCATTTACTGTGTCCCTGCTATGCCTGTTCCTAATTTCAATGCATTTCACATATTTCAGTAGTTAACCAAGTCCCTCTGGCATAAGCAAATTATATCCAAATCATATATAATTGCTTATTTTTTATTTCCATTTCTTTTCACAATAAACAAAAGTTATATCTCATTAAAAGGTCATTTTTTTCACCAAGTATTTATGATTATTTCTTCTTTATGATTTCTATAGTTTTCATATTTTAATCCTGCTAATACCATCTTGTGATTATCTGTGATTTAACAAAATGCTTCATACTTTTGTTCAAGTGTAATCTATCAGGTTCCACTTTAATGACATCTATCTGGCATCCTGCTTTTCCTCAGAGTCACTTATAAGCACATATCCAATATCATATATTAACGCATATATGTGGAACCTAGAAAAATGGTACAGATGAACCGGTTTGCAGGGCAGAAGTAGAGACACAGATGTAGAGAACAAACGTATGGACACCAAGGGGGGAAAGTGGGGGGTGGGTGGTGGTGGTGTGATGAATTGGGAGATTGGAATTGACATATATACACTAATATGTATAAAATAGGTAACTAATAAGGACCTGCTGTATTTAAAAAAATAAAATAAAATCCTAAAAAATATTTGGGTGTCACACAATTTATTGTTCAAACTGCAGTACTTTTGAGAATGAAAGAGGCACTCTTAATAATCACACTAGTAACATAGGATTAAATCAGACCATCCCAGGCAAACTGGGTGTATGGGAATCCTGATTATAAGGTGATTTACTAGCTATTTTCTATCTCAAATAACTTGCTCAGGTCAGCAGTTAAGGCTTGTGAAATGATTCTAAGTATTGCTTTTATATGACACAGTTTAAATGAGGTGTTAATTAAATAAAAACTGAAAAGAAACAGAGATGAGCCCGTGGTATTTTAAACTAAGGATGAGGGAGCGGGTAGTCCTCTCTCACCAGTAACAAAGGTACTATTCTAGGTGTCAAGCCTGGACTTTAGACTTGACCTTGTTTCACATTCACCTCGACAACTTATCACAGTGTCCTGAAACAATTAGATTTGAAGCTAATATAAGTTTATTCTTCCTGACTAGCTCACTAATAGCATATTTCATTCCACTAACTTTCAGATTGGTATAAAATTAGACAAATCATACCTGACAATGCAATTAGGATCTATATGAATTAGCGTATCTGTATCTGTCAATTCTCTCTACGCTGGTATTTCTGTTGCCTTCTGAAATATTACTTTATGCAACTTGACAGAATTTTCTGGTCAGTTTATTATCTTTACATTATATTTACACATTATGTGCAAAATAATTACATTTACATATTTTCTGTACAAAACTCTGCTATGTGTCCATGAGTTGAGAATTTTATATTCCATACTTTTGTGAGATAATGGTATGGATTCTGTATCCAAGAGTCAACAAAAAACCCATCCTTGCCATGTTTTCTCCTCAGTGGGGCTCCTTGATTTTAACACATGCAGTAATCTTTTGATTCTATTTCCAGAAATTTTATTTCAAAAGTTATTGGATGGAATCCAAAAACTAGATATTTTAACAATGTCTCGGATAGTGATAGTCTTGATGTAGATGGTCTATGTTTTTTGAAATGGCTCTGCAACAGAAATTAAGAGATAAGAGGGCATACAGGTAAGCCTCCTATGAGTTCTTACATTATCAGTTCCTAAATAGAATTTCTTCATATCCCAAGCAAGGAAGCTTAACATTCAAGCCCTCAATAAATGTTTACCAAAAACTCTTCTGGATGGTAAGGATGAAACAGTTCAAGAGGGAGACAGATTATTTTCCTCCAAGCAATTTAGTGGGATGGACAGCTTAGGCAAGATGATGGATTACAACAGAGCATACATAATGGTATGGAAGCACACAGAAATATTCGCAACCCAGAAAGAAATTCAGGGACGTCTTAGAGCAAGTGTCTAAACTGAGAACCAGAGGTTAGTAAGATTTAATTAGATGAAAGGAAAAGAAAGAGAGGAAAATGGTCCTGCAGTCTAAATAGTTTAGGGAACAGGATAATTATGCATCCTGCAGCGCTATCTGTGGGGACCGGAGGAAAAAGGAGGTATGATGGTGAGAGATACTACTGGTTTGGGCTTAGATTCAGTCATAATTCTTCAATAACTTGTATTGTAAACTTTTATTTACCCTAATGTTCTCTAATAAAAATCAGTATTAAATATCTCCTTTTATTTCATTGTTTACTTTGTTTCCAAATGATTTCTGGTGCATTTCTAATACTTAGATTACTAAAATATTTAACATATGTCTTTTTTGTAACTTTTTCATTTTAAGTACCTCTATTTTTAAAATCATGGTACTTTTAATTTATCAAGCAAAGCGTCTAAGTTCAAAGAAAATATCCTATGCCTGTTTTTGCCAATAGCTGGTTTTATTACAAGCATGCTGCTTCTAATTGCATGGATTCCTCTTTGCTGTTTTTCTTTTTCTTTTTTTTTTTTTTTTGTTATAGTTTCAGGTCTTACATTTAAGTCTTTAATCCATTTTGACTGTAGTTTTGTATATGGTGTGGGAAAGTAGTCAAGTTTGATTCTTTTTTTTTTTAACATCTTTATTGGAGTATAATTGCTTTACAGTAGTGTGTTAAGTTTCTGCTTTATAACAAAGTGAATCAGTTATACATATATATATGTTCCCATATCTCTTCCCTCTTGCATCTCCCTCCCTCCCACCCTCCCTATCCCACCCTCCCTATCCCACCCCTCTAGGTGGTCACAAACCACCGAGCTGATCTCCCTGTGCTATGAGGCTGCTTCCCACTAGCTGTTTTTCTTATTAAGGATAAACTCACCTGATGAGTTCAATACCTCAGCAGCTTTAAAGTAATCATTAATTTAATGTCACTCACTCTTCATTTATTAGTGGTCCTAATTTCTCATCAACCCTGAACTATTTGGAGAAGCTGACCTATATACAGTTTGATTCCAGTTGCAAGTATTAATTAATCAAGCTCCCTGACTGCCCTTATGTTTCCCTGACAGTTTTAATATTGAAACAATCTTTACTGGGATTTTTTTATTCCTTCACCTACAGGACTATCTTCTTAGGTCAGTAAAATTTGGGAAGCGACCTTTAGAAAAGTGATGTACAAGTCATATCAAAATATAAGTATAAGCATTTCAAGCTGCTTAATATTTATTTAAATCAAATTTTATTTTAATTTCTGACTAAAGATTTCAAGCCATTTGGAGATGTATACTAGAAGCAGTTCCTAACTGGTGTATATATAAAATGTGATCCTCATCACATTTTTTTTGTAGGTTTTTAAAATCGAAGTATAGTTCATATACAATATTATATAATATCACATTTATTTTTTAAAAAATTAAATATTACTACCTCTTAGAAAAGTGTTTTTAAATGTGTGGTCTGTAGACCACCTACATTACTTAGGGTACTGGCTTAACTGATACCTACTGAAGTTGAATCTTAGAGGTAAGCCATCAATATTTTTAAAAAATTGCTAGATGATTTTTCTCCATATCAAAGCTTAAGAACAGCTATCCTACAAGGATTTAGCTGGTAGGATATTTGAAAAGTTTCTTTTTCTTTTTTTTTTCACAATTCAACATTACAGCTATACTTTCTCGGACAGCTATGAATATGGTTAATATATACTACATATTGAACCAGTTTTTTTTATAGGAACATGCAAATATAGTTGTGGATTCTTATTACTCTAAAGTGTTGTTACATTGTGACTTTTCTACTATAGGACATAAATTGAGCATCTACAGTCACACATATGGATGTCAAATAGATACAAATTAATTAGGTGGGGCTGGTATTAGGTATAAAGTTTTGAGACATATTGGTTTGGAAATTGATTTCTGATATTATTATCCAGTTAACTGAACTAAAGAAAACCTACCGTACTCTTGTGTTGAAAATTACCCCTTTTTAAATTTAATGTTAGGGCATCACACTGTGATGTACTAGGAATGTTTTAACAATGGCTCTGTAAAAAAAGCCCTAGTTTTTAGTTTGCTCATATTTTGTAAATAATCCTACAATGACAGATTTCAAGCTACGAATGTGACACCACTTTACAAAGAATTCAGAAGAGATGCACAGTTGCATACATTTTATAGTACCAAAATCATACAAATATAATAGATGTAATTAACTTAAAGAACATAGATAAGAGTAAAATGTAGTAATATAATTAAGAAATTATGACTTTTGATACTTCATTAACTTTGTTTTCACTATAATTTATTTTGTTGGCAGTTTACATAATTTAACACTTAAAAATGACTGAATTTAACAGCTAGATGGCAAAATTCCTGAAAATTTAAAATTGGCTCTCACAAGTTGATGGTAGATCCAGAGCACAGATGGCACAATAGATTTGTATTCTTTTTGATATAGAAAAAGTAAACAGCACAGTGTGTGTGTATAAAGGTGTGTGCTTGTCTATGTTTGTGTGTTCCATATATGGTTCTCTTTTCCACTTGTAAATATTTTATGTAATCCAGGTCTCAACTGGACTCACTTTCCCTTTGGCACACTCATGGCATATGGTAGAAAACTCAGCACCCTGCCAACAGCCAGAGAACCCTAGTTACATCTACCTCTGACTCTGCATTCCTGCTTCTGCCAATGTCACTGCCTTTATGTTTTTTGTTTTAATAGGTTGTCCCTTTTCTCTAAGACATTTCTACTAGGCTATGCCTAAAACTTTTAATCTCTAAAGTGCCACTGGATCTTGGATCAAGACAAGTCTGTGTGTGTGTGTGTGTGTGTGTGTGTGTGTGTGTGTTAGGTCAGGAAGAAAAATCATAACTCCAGTTTGAGGGAGCAGAGAGAGTGCATAGGTTTGAAGATTAAGCGCAAATATCTTACATTCTGATCCCTCTCTTGATTTAGTGACACTCTGATATGTTTATACCACTCAATGCAAAAATCTTTTCACCTTGACAGATTAGTTTGGTGAAAACTTGAGTGTCTAAGTGCTATTTGCCAATTTAGTCAAGTTTCTATGCTTAAAGTAAAAGTAATTGTAAATGAAACCTGGAGTAATGTATTATCATATAAGACTGTGCTACATCTTTTACCAAGTGAAATGTCTTCTGCTGTATATCTGTATAAAATAAAAGCTTATTTGACTTAAATGTTCTATATCTATTATCCAGGTGAATTCTTGCTGGGTTTTGAATACTAGATATAGATTTAAACACGATTAATACATTTCCTATTTTGATAGCCTATAAGACAGTAGGTGTTCAGGCAATACCACCTTTGGTCAAAACAAAATTTTAATTTCTAAAGATCCTTTGGAAGTTTTACACTCTACTAAGCAAGTCATGTTATGAACTAGTATTTTACTGATTGGGTTTTACAAAATTTTACTATCTATCTTGGCAGTGGCACATGTCTATCATTTTTGATAACTCTTACCTTTCCTAAGAGCTTTCAACCCAGAACTGGAGTACATACCATTCATTTTTCACCCTAGTTTAACACACTGAATATTTTGAACCTTGCTTGAGGCTGTCAGGAAAACTAAGGGCACATTGGGAATCTCTGCTGAGATTCAGCTAACAGTGTCCTTCTCTCTTTCTTTCTCTTTTTTTTCTTATAAAGTATTTAAATAAAACTCAAGATAAGTGTTTGAAGTTAAGTACTATCTTCTCAGCAAAGAAGCAGTCCAGTAGCTTTGATAGTGTAACATTTAAGAACCTCTGAGTGTTTATATGACAATGCTGAGATTTAGACTTGAAATCTACTTGCAGAAACACCACTTAATATACATTTCATAGGTTTGTTAAGACAAAAGGAAGGATGTTTGTTATTTATGTGAATCTGAAGAATTGCCTTGAGATGAACAAATTATCTTAACCAGATTTTACACAGGAGATTTTTAAGGTCATTATGGAAACTGGTATTGGATCACTCAGAATTTTAGTTTTATAATAAAACTTAAAAGACAAGATAAAGACCTTCATTTAATAAGGAATTCAACCACAGATGACCTAGGTAACAAATTTAGAACAACTGGAATTAGAGAACAGTTCATAGATGAAAAAGCACCTATTCTACAATCCAAGTATGCATATTGATGTGATTATTGAAGCTGAAAGATAGTAATGATTATTACTATCAGTGTCTCTGTTATGGAAATTAAGGGATGAAATTAGAAGAGTTAAAAGAAACTCTATTTTCTCATAACATTTGTTTGGTGCCTAGAATTTTTTTTTTCAGGAATAAATATTGTAACTGGAAAAATAATTGTATTTCCTTGACTACATGTGAAAAAATAAAAATATATAAAGAACATCTGAGGAATAGTCAGGTGAAGAAGAAGGTACTTGGTAAACAAGAAAAAGGAAAAATTAAACAGAGAAGCAGATAGTTTTAGGTCTTTTTCCATTGAGTCATATATGAAAGATGAAGTTACTGAGCACAGACCTTCAGATTTTCTTATTTATATTTGGCTACTTCCATTGATTCTAAGTTTTCTCCTTCAGATATTTGTTGACTTAAAGCCCACAATGCAAGTTGTGTTTGACAGTCTGACATAAAAAGATTTTACAAACACATACACACATGATTTTTAAAAAAAAAACATGTAAATTGTGAATGAAGTGTCTACTTTAATTCACCATCATAGTCTAAGCCTTAAATCTCATGGTTGATTACAATTAAACCTTTATTACTTAAGCATGACTATTTATATTCAAGCACTAGGGAATCAAGCCTCCTGCCAAAGTCTGTCTAAATGCTGCCTTCTAACCAAATTAGAGGACAGGACCATGCCAACTTTCCCAGCCATCATCCTATCATTACCCTCCCCAAGCCTTTGTTGCTATCCAGTCTCCTTCTCATTCTGGTAATTTGATGTCTTATGGTTTTGATTATTAGATAATAATACTTGGCTTCTAAATTTCTTCAGCTTCCTCAGAGTTGTCAGGTAAGACTGATACTTTTAAAAATTGTTTCAAGAATGTGTGTATGAAATATGTCTACTCAGGAAAGCTTAAAGAACATTTTAAACATTCTCACTGCAAACCAACATATTTGCTCATGTTCTCTTAATAAACACAGCTTTCAACAATTTTAACAATTTGACATCATTATTTCATGTAGTAATCAGAATTTTTCCAAAGTACAATTCATAAAATTTTGCTCTAGGTGTTCACTGACAAAGCTTCCAATGAATGAGAATATTTTAAACACTTGCAAAACCCTAAAGGGCTTTATTATTACATTAAATCTGTTTAAATCATTTTTAAGTCACAATTTAATTAGGAAATAAATATTAAAATTGCTGCTAGAAGTAAAATCGCCAGTAAAAAATCCATTAAAAATATGGAAGTATAATATTCACAGAGCAGATGGTTTCCACCTAACCTTTTCAAGCATTAGAAACTTTGCCATAATGGTTCTGTGAGAAATTAAAATAGAGTTGAACACTTCAAAGATGTCCTATGTGAAAAAAATATAATAACAATAACTTACAAGATAGCTTCTTGGCTCAGATTTATTGGATATTTAACTACTTAATCTGTTATTACTTTTTTTTAGAGCAATTGCATGGCTGGAGGAATAGAAATCTTATGTGGATTTGCACTCTATTTTCTTGTTTTCTTTAAAGCTCTTCATACAAAGTAGTTGTCACAGCATGAATCACTTCTAATAATATTTGGCAATTTGAGAAAATTGCTGACCATTCAGTAGCTGTTTCTGTATCAGCAGGAATTTTTGTGGCCTTTCAATTAAAAAGAATCATTCTAATAGTTATATTTTGATACTTTTCTTACTCATTTTAAAATGGGATTATAGTGTTCTTACAGTTAATAGTAATGGTTTCTGTTAAAATACGTGTTATCTATAAAAGGGGGGTGGTTAAAATACCTATCTGCTAATTGCTTTTTCTGCAATATTATTGACAGGAATTTAAATAAGGGATATAACAAAAATTGAACTCATTTGGGACAAATGTTTAGAAAATTCTAGAGCAGGATTAATACAAGTAGCAACAGAAATATATTTGCACTTTCTTACAAATATGATTTGGGGAGTGGCAGTCCAAAATCTGCACATTCACTTTTTATAATAGTACTTTTTCATTTATTAAAAAAACTCTCATTTTTTTATTCTACAATTTCTTCAGATTGAAGGTAAACTCAACCATTGAAAAATATACTTTAAGAAAGTGTTTAAATGACTATCGCTCCCATTCAATTACCATGATAGAACCAGAAATACAATGGGAATTTTTGCAAAGGAAAAAAAAAAGTTAGAGCCTTGTTCCTAAATTCAGCCATTTGTTTTATATCTATGATGTTTATGTATCTGCACATATCCTGTAATGTATTTATTTATTTTTTAATTGTATTAAATTAGGTCTTGTCAAGAGCTGAGACAGAGAGAGAGAAGTGGAGATGGAGAGAGAGGGAGAGGGGGAGAGAGAGAGACAGAGGGAGGAAATGCAGGAGCGAGCTTAGCTGGCAGATGGTCAATTAGAGCAACAAGCCAACTAAAAGCAAGAGTCAAGCCTTTATTCATTTGCTGCAATCCTGTAACCAAGATACCAGAAGGAAGGTGCCAAGATCCCCAATGTTCGAATGGCAGATAATAGGGCTGGAGTGTTAGCTCACTGCGGAGGAGACCAGAATAAAAGAATCCTGATGTTTTAAGGACCCAGGGACCAGGAACAGGGAGTGGGAAGAAAAATCAGTTTAAAATACTCAGTAGTGGAGAATGTTGCCTTTGTAGACTTTACATAAGGATGTCTTCCCAGAGGCCTTGACTGAGGGACCCCAAGAAGTGGGCCTTAAATGGAGGCATCTAGGTTAGGAATGCCAATGGCATTAAGAGTATGGCTGGTGGTGGGGGGGAGGGGTGTAACTGAGTCTTTGGCTGCAATTCTCTTCAGAGACTGCATTACTGGCTGTATACCACATCTGGTGTAGGGAGGGCAGCTTTCTCCTGAGAGGCCTGCCAGGTAGAGCCTTTGTAATTGACCATGGTAATTTCATGGACGATAGCACATAGGATTTTAACTTGAAGCCTGATTCCTCTGATTTTATTTAAACAAAGGGAAATTTTGTAACTACCATAAATGAAAAGCCATGCCACTTGCCATAATTAATTAGGACAAATACATAACTAATAAATTTTTTTGTTCAGGTTTTTGTGTACTATTTAAGAAACATTTGTTAAACATAAGGTCATAAATATTTTTTTCTTATATTTTCTTTTAGGCTTTTAAAAAAAGTTTCAGCTATTATATTCAGGTCTATGATCTATTTTGGGTAATATTTTGTATGGTGTGAAGAATCCATTCTTTCAAATGGATTTCCAATTGTTCCAGGAGAAAACTGTTGAGAAAACTATGTCTTCCCCATTGAATTACTTTGGTACTTTTCTTAAAAACCAATTGATCATATATGAGTGGATCTATTTCTGGACCTCCTATTTGGTTCTATATGTCTGCATGATCTAATTGTATATCCTTATTGGCTTGTCTACTGTGGTATTATTGTGAGCCTTGTAATCTGTCATTCAAATTGTTCTACTACTCAAAATATCTTTTGCTGTTAGATATCACTTTAGAATGAGCTTATTCATCTCTACAACTTAAGGTTGGTGGGATTTTTATTGAGTTTGCTTTGAATCTATAGATCAGTTTGAGAAGAACTGCCATCTTAATAATATTGAATTTCTCTGATCCATGAACATAGTATACTTCTCCATTTGTTTGTCTTCTTTAGACTTTGGTTAGCTAGTTTGAAGACTGATGACCATTAATAACATTGCTTCTTTGAGAAAATATGTTACAGACCAAAAAATTGAACGAGTGAAAACCTTACATATATTTGGATAGAATTAGCTTCTAGGGGTCTAATAGCTCTAATTTTATTTAGCTAAATATCGCAAATGGCATTATGAGTTATTGTGAGAATATTCATTATAATCAATAACTGATCTTAAGTTTTTCATTCAGAAAATAAGAATTTGGCTTTATAAATGAAGTTTAAAACATTTTAATATTTAAGGGGAAAGATGAGAATTATCAATTTTAAAAAATGACACGAGAACTGCAAAGAGCACGTTGAAAGCTCATTTTACTGATCATGAAGCCTTAAAGTGCCTGCCTGTTATTTTCAAGGAGGAAAAGTTTGAAATCACAAGGAAGCAGAATGTGATGGTTGTCCCATGCCAAACCTATTTCAATTTTATTTTTTTGCCATAGAACATCATAATTACAAATTTTATGTTTTGACCATGGATTATTTTATGGCCAAAATGGCATTTCTGTAAAAGTATCCATGATAAACTTATTTGGGAAAAAGTGAGTATTATGAGAAAACAGATTTGGAATGTACTCGTTTAAGTAAAGGAAGTAGATAAAGCATTTATTAATTTCATTAACAGATGCTTCTTTTATTTTTTAAAATTTCACGTGTGTGTGTGTGACCAAACTTGTTTCACTCAGTAAGATAAGGACGTTGAATCAATATCAATTGTCATCCTAAGAACAGTTAATGATGTTCCATGTTTGTAGTGCCAAGTCGCTACACATCAAGGAGCCCTGTATGTGGTAGCAACTGAAAAGGAGAGATTATCTATTATGCCTATGCACTATCATAGTAACATTACCCAGAAAAGTGGGCAACTATGCCGCTTGGGGTGAATTTGGACCAGTAACAAGTAAGGGGGTGGGAGGGAGCCAACTGATTATTTCCTCTTCCTTCTGCCAGCAATAAACTTTATGGCTTCTTAGAAGACAATGATTGAACAAGCAATTGCATTTGATAAGAATCCATGGCCAGCTCATTAACATACTTCCTTCTATTTTTTTCTCCTCTTTCCTTGCCTCACATCCCTTTTACCCTTTTTCCTACTTCTCTGGTATTGCGCTGCAAAGAAATATCCACAGGTAAGCCTTTGAATCAGGCTCTCATTTATAGGGAACTAAGGCTAAGACAAATGGCAAAAGTTAAAATACATTTGAAATTTCAACTTACACTTTTCACTGGATTTTACTTTCTGGTATTTGATATTTGGAAATTGCTTTTCTTGAAAGTTTCCATAATATAGACTATGACTAGCTCAAACTTGGGTTTAGATTTCTTCAAATTTTTGTCTGTCCCACATGGACCTGAAAACAATATTCACAGTCCCTCTTCCTAATTCTTAATAGAAAAAAAAAATGTATATATAGACACACAATATGCAGGAAGGAAAATATGTATATATAGACACACAATATGCAGGAAGGAAAATCTTTAAAGTCACTTGGATCAGTTTATCCACAGTTAAAACAAAATGATGGTTTTATAAGCTCCAACGCCATTCACAAGATATTTTTCCTCAGGGTTCTCTTAGCCAGAGCTAGTCTTTATTTATTTATTTTTTTTCTTCGGTACGCGGGCCTCTCACTGCTGTGGCCTCTCCCGTTGCGGAGCACAGGCTCCGGACGCGCAGGCTCAAGTGGCCATGGCTCACTGGCCCAGCCGCTTTGCAGCATGTGGGATCTTCCCAGACCAGGGCACGAACCCGTGTCCCCTGCATCAGCAGGTGGACTCTCAACCACTGCGCCACCAGGGAAGCCCCAGAGCTAGTCTTTAACTTTTTGGTTTCTTAATACTTATGTTGTCCTTACATATTTTCCTCATAAAACTTTTTTCTGTATATCTAAGGTAAATTTTTTTCAGCAAAAAGCAATTTATTTCTTTTGTTTTGCTATGTTTCTGTAATACTATTTACATTTGTTTGGCCTGATCAAAATAAATTCCTCTTCTTTTTTGTCTTTTAGTCTTTTTCTTTCTTCTCTCTGTTTCTTCCTCTCTCTCCTCCTTTTATACTTAATAACATCTTTTCTTTGTTAAGAACATTAAAGTAATAGTAAAAGGACATTTTGACATATAACAGTATCATGAAATTTTTAATATTTTCCGTTATTTTCTTTTAATGAGTTTTTCTATGTAACAAAACAGAAAAATTAGAACACACTCAAAAATCTAATGAAAAGTGTACTCTGCTTGTCTACTTCAAAGAAACTAGAAGACAAAAACATTTTAATTCAAATTACAAACCATGTTATCCTTTATTATACTCATTTCCAATTGAAAAAATGTTTTTCTACTTTCACAGAATATGTTTTTTAAAATTTGAACTTTTAAATGTAGAAATAATATAAATGCTAATACTAGTATAAAAATTTCCTATTCTTTTTATATTCCTAGTCAGATCTGGTCCAATTTATATATGAAATCTTGCAAATAATTCTATTCAGTAACACTTTATACCATGTTTAAAAGCTGAATTTCTAAATCGTTTGGTTGAAACTTTGAGCTGAATATAATAAAACTTTTGTATATACCAGTGATATAACCATATATCTCTGAAAATATAACACTTATCCAATCCTGCAAATTTTGTTACTTTGTGCCTACTTATTTTATTTTACCAGTTTAAAATAGATATCTGTGTATTCGATATTTTGTACCCTGTGCTTGTTTAAACTAATAAATTTCACAAACTTCATAACCAAATGAAATGGGCTTTCTAGCATTAGATCATTAACCAGATTGCAACAAAAATTAAACAAAACACTAAATGAGGTCCATAAATTGGACTACATTACCATTAAGCACTTATGAGGTTCCCTGGGTGATTTTTAATCTCCTCAAATTCACCACCTACAACAAAAAGTGTATTTCAGTTATTTAGTGCTGTATAACAAACCTCCCTAGGACTTAGTGGCTTAAGACAAATATATATATATATTTTTTTCTCCAATTTGCAATTTATTAAGGGATTGGCAATAAAAATTCATTTCTGCTCTACTCAGTATCAGCTCAGCAGCTCAAACACCGGCAGACGGAATCATCTGAAAGATTTTTCACTTCACTGTCATATTTAGCAGTTGATGTTGGCTATCAGCTGAGACTTCAACTGGTGGGGTGCGAGGGGAGGGGTCAGTCCTAATGCCTGAAAGTGCCCTCTCATGTGGGATTTCCCAGAACATGCTGGCTATCTTCCAAGAACAAACAATGGAGAGAAAGAGAGACAGAGACACAGGGAGATAGAGACAGATATTGAGAGGGAGAGAAACCGTGAGCAAAGTAGAACTCATATTGCCTTTTATGATCTTGACTCTTGAAATCACACAGAATCATTTAGATAATGTGTTACTAATGAAGGCAGTCATGTCTCAGTGAAGGTCAAGAGAGGAAAGGGAATATAACAGACTCCAGCTTTTTATGGTAAGCGGGCCTCTCACTGTTGTGGCCTCTCCCGTTGCGGAGCACAGGCTCCGGACGCGCAGGCTCAGCGGCCATGGCTCACGGGCCCAGCCGCTCCGCGGCATGTGGGATCTTTCCGGACCGGGGCACGAACCTGTGTCCCCTGCATCGGCAGATGGACTCTCAACCACTGCGCCACCAGGGAAGCCCCAGACTCCAGCTTTTGATGGTAAATGACAACTTTCTGGAAGTCCATATGAGATGGTAGATATTGTTGTGACCATTTTTGAAAAAAATCAATCTATCACACATAGCAAGCAGGATAGAAAAAAGAAAATGACCAAAAACACACCCTATAGCAAAAATAAATGATAAAGTGTCCTGACTATGAACAGGGATATTTACTAACACCGGGGGAAAAATCCCTGTGGTTTTGCTAAGTGTGTGAGAGGAAGCAGAGGGTAGGCAGAGTTCTGATGAGCCTGAGAGCTGGAGAACCAAAAAATCAAGTTTCCCAAGGTACTAAGTCACAAACTGAAGCATTCTCCAATTGCCCACACCCCCCCCAAAAAAAATTCCATAAAATCTGAAAATGGGTTGCAGTTTTTCAGGCTGCGATTGCATGAGTGCAAGAAAACTGCAGAAATGGCATATGCAAGAAAACTATAGAAATGGTCCTCTGAACATTCAAAAATTAAATAACTGAAGCTTTCTTCTAAGACAAAGTCCTGCTCTGAGGAAGATCGCTGAATAGAATTTATATTTAACTACATAGAAACACGAGACAAAGGAAAGAAAATGTCCAGAAAAAAGTGGGAAAGGGAAGCAGAGAAAGAGAGCATAGAATGTAAAAGGGCATATTTTTGGACACGGATTACATTAACAACAGCAATGGGAGTCCAAGAGTCACTAAACAAGGAAAGCTAGCCTAACTTACTCATATTGCTTGAGAATATATTTTTAAAGAAAATCTTGAGTAATAGAGCTGGCTAAAAAAATGTATATTTTAAACTTTGTAAGAGTAGGGCTGGCATCAAAAACAGTTGAAAGTTGTAAGCATTTTAGAGACCTATTTACAAAGGAAATAGTAATCATCACAACTTTTCTCATCTACTGATTAAAACTTTTATTATATAATAATCAGGAGCTTAGATTACTAATTACCTGAAAGATACATTTTTACATTTCTTTAATTAAGACTCATAATCACTTCAAATCACTAACCTCACCAATTAGATAAATGCTTTTCTTTTTCCTATTCAGAGAACCTAATTTTAACAGACTTATTTTTACATAACCTTGTATATATATTAAACCTTGTCACCTGAAATTTATCTTTACAAGATTAATACCTGACATAGCTATGGTTGTCCAATATATGGAATAAATATTACTAAGGACTTTGACCATTTTTGTTTAGTTTCATGTAGCTTAAAATGCCTTAGTTTTAGATTAAAAATGTTTTTACTGATTCTCTCTCCAACTGCTCCTTCCATTAATAGGAAAGAGAAGATGTTTATTGAAATGTCATAATTTCCCAAGTAAAACAATTAACAATTGTTTACAGTTACTCACTCCAATGTTTAGGGAAATTAATTTTAACCTTCGATAACCACTTTATCCAGCAAGAAGATGTCAATTCTTATTTAAAAGAGCTTAAGCTTTTCTATCTTTACTGGCAAGTGGAAAGTTTAATTGATTTAGAATAATTCATAGAGATGTGTTTGTTTACTATGGGTAAAAAAAGCAAAAGACATTTTTACATTCTCAAATCTGTAACTTCATTATCAATAAGATCCTATGGATAGAAGGTCAATTGGAAGAGAGGTTAGCAATTAGAGGTCAATTAGAAGTTAGCAATGTCAGAAGGCTTCTATGTTGTACCCGAGCTGGGGACATGTTTTGAAAGAGACAGGAAGAAATGAGCAATAATTGAAATATGGTCATGTAGATAGTGCTCTTCCAATATTTTCCTTTGGGTTTTCTTGCCATATGTTCATATTTCAAATGAAAGAAGTAGTTGCATCTAATAAATATACTAAAGTGATCAATATTTGATTTATATGTAAGGTACTCTCCTCTGTTATTTTGCGGACATAATCTTTCAAGCTATATTAAGTGAAAAAGAATTTTCATGGCCAGATGGATTATGGGAAATGCTGAGTTAACAGATATTTGCTCTGGCCTTTATAGGCATGAGTGTTAATAGACTTGAAAATCAATTGGTTACTGTCACTCTTACTTTAATTATATATAGACATGCATTTCTCTTTTCTCTCCTCCATTTCCCAGTTCCTTTAAAGATAACACTGAAGTCCTACTCTTCACTTTCCAAAGAATTATACTGTGACTCTTTTGTATCTCTCTCACCTCTTTTTAGGGAAAGACTGTGGAAAATATGTGGTTCTACAAGGTGTTAATGTAAGGACTGAAAGTCTTTTCTTTTGGGATGGGAGGATTGTTCCCACAAGGGGCAAAAGAAAAAAAAAAAAAAAGTTTTCTTTGCTTATTTTCTCTTTAATGCACAGGGTAGGTCATTCCTGGAAGACCTTTCTGATATTTCATTTAGGCACAACACTTTAGGCTTAATTTTTCACTTTGGATAAATTATGTCAGTTTTATACCATAAAAACAAAATGATGTGGCTCCTCTGGTACTGATCATATGATGACTTGGTTTCCAGTTTATACAGGTCATTAATTTCCCACTTGGTATAGTGTACATATGAGCTCCAATGCATTTTCATTTTAGGATAAAGAAAACATACTGCCCCTGAAATAATCTATCCTGTCATATGCTTACATCTATCAAGTTATGCCCTTAGCACGTTGAGTTAGTGCAGTAAGAACATATTTTAAAAATGTAAGACTAGGTTCTATTTTCAAAGTTATCTAGTTTGACAGAACAGGTCAGAACATGCAAAACAACAGGGAATCCAATAAGAAATATAAATATTGTTCTTCGGCAAGAGCGAAAAAGAAGCCTCAGAGTGCTCCAGGATGCTGGAAAGCTTCACATTGGTTCCCTCTCTCCAACCCTCACCGCCTCGACATCAAGGTTTTCCCCAGAGACCCTCAGGAGGACTTTCACATGCCCTACAGTCTTCTTTCCATTAATCCTCACAAGAATACTGAACCATCTGCTTGGTCATTCCTCACCAGCTAGGCTCTCAGCTCCACCAGACTCTAATATGTTCAATCTAACCCCATCTCCCACTCATACCTAAGTCCAAAAAACCTTCCACTCTGTCTTATGGAACTCATGATCTGACATAAATAAAATTTCCCATACATATGACTTCCTTCGAAACATTCCCTTCCACTTCTACTTTTTTATCTAATTGAAATCTGCTTCTTTCTTAGAGACATTAATTTCTCTTTGATCCTTTCAAATATGGCTGCTGTTCCACATCCTTCATATCTATGAGCCTGGAGATGATGTGATAGCCTACAATATGCATCATTGGTGCTTCTAGAAAGTTTTCCCTCTCTTGTCCATAAAAATGCCAGCCTTAAAGTACAGGCCATGAGATTATATTTTCCATGATTGCTCTTTATAGCAACACCCAGAGGCTCCCAAAGGCACTTTGTCTCTGTCTTTGACTATTTCAAAACCTGGTGTACTCTCACTGCCTCCAAAGATATTCTTGTCATAATTATTAATAATTTCAATTTTCATAGACTATTGCCTTGTCATTAAAAATAACTGCACTTTCTTTGTAATCTCATTTGCAAGCATTTCATTCTTCAAACACCCCAGCTATTTTCCTACCTCTCTCCTTGGATTTCAACTCCAACTTTTCTTTGACTCTACTGGGACCTTCTTTCTATTGACCTAACATTTTAATGTCCTTCATTCCCTCGGGTTCACATTTGTGTTTACTTGGCTTAAATTCCATGACCCATTAGTATAATTGCTTCCCTGCATATAACTTTATCTTTATTTCCTCTCTCCACTCATACTTACCAGACAAAACTCAAACTGGCCAAAACCATTTCTATGTGCTTTTCTCTTGAACTCTAAAATGAAATGTTACCAGAGAAAAACTCATAATGATGCCAACTCTTCTTACTTTAATCATAATTGGTATTAAGTAGAATGTTAGTACTGCCTAACCATTTGGCCCCATTTCCCTAGTTGCTAAACTTCCTTTTCTTTGCATGACTCTTTCACATTTTCCTCTTATCACGTTTTTCAACAGAGCATCTATCATTTACTCCGCTGATGATGTTGATTCTTATTTCTTCTAGAAAATAGAAACTGCTAAAATAAAAAAAGAAAGCATCCATAAACTCATACTAAAACTACCATCCTACCTGTCTCCGAATCCACATACTTCAGTTTTACTATAATGGACAGACAGTCCTTGTTCCTGTATAAAATCAGTCTTTTACTCCTGCCCTGCATTCTATCTCATTTTCCCTCCACAAGGATATTGTACCATCAACTGTCTCTTTTGTCCCTGACTTGTATTTTTCCCCTTTACTGGATCATTCCCCAGGAGCATATAAATAGTCTTCAATGTCTCCTATTTTAAAAAGGAAAAGAATAAACTTCCTAACTCTAACTATTGCTCCATTTATTACCTTTATAGAAAATTCCTTAAATTCTTGTCTCTACTCACAATGCCCCACAGGAAATGACTCTAATCTTATTGCCTTCAATTTCTAAGTCAATACTATCTTAGTTCAAGAAAGAGCCATATCCCAACAAAACTGCTGCAATAACCTCCTGATTGATTCCTGGGATCCAGCCCTCTCTATATAGGCTGCTGCACAAAACTGCTAAGGTGATCCTCCCAAAATATACGTGTAAGCATATCATTCCTCTGCTAAATCCACTTTACTCAGAGCAAAATCCAAATCCTTATGTGGCCCTACAATGATGTAAACTCCATCACCTTTCCCTAGTCCTTCTCTGTTCTTGCTCTTATTATTTTTCCTCTCTTTCTCTTCTCAAGCTATTTTGGCCTCCAGTTTTAGGGCTTCTTTGCCTGAAACACTTCCTCTAGATTTCCAGATTTCCACATGATTATTCCCACACTTCTTTCAGGTCTCTGCTCAGATGTTATCTACCTGTTGGGTAATAGACATGATGTTGCAAACTTATTACAAGTTCTACTCCAGAGTGAGTTGTACTTAAGTAAGGGTTTCAGTTTATTACACTTTTCAATCTATAATCTCTGATTAAAATAAAAGTGTGCATGAATATATTTTCTGGACTGATTATTCAATTAGTGTGTAAATTATACTATATTGATAATTCTCATAAAATACAGTTTTAAGTGATTAAAATGATGGAACATATTAATGTTTAATCAAATGTAAAGCAAAACCAGGATATATATTAAAATACTATAAATAATTATGAAAATAGGGAACATTTTTAATGTGAAAGAATCTAAAACACCTTTTTTTTTTGGTCCAAATCCCTGGAAAGATAATTCAAGAACAACAGCTATGTTGAATAATTTTTCTATTACAGTCTATCTTATAAGGACCTATAGAAGGCAGTGCCCTTCACCAAACTAACCTCTCTTGTTTTATTATTCTCGTGAAATGGCCTGTCCTTAACCTCAAATACTCAGGCTGTGAAGTTTAGTTATCTTTAAATGCTAACATCCTGGGAATAATTTTACATAAAATCTGCCATAACGAGAGATTCAATAAATTAACTTACAGCCATATACTTTGCCCTTTGAAGGTCCTATTGAATATATAAAGTCAACCTTCTCAAAATGTTTGTTTCAGTTTTAACATGAGTTGGGATTTGATTTGGTTTGTATTTTGAGAGAAAGCTCATAACTCTGGGGATTGATTTTTAAAATTCCCCTGAAGGTTGGCTTGCTTATTTTTCTTAAGATGAATTGTTTTTTAAAATTTTTATTATTAATGAACTCACTTTATCTTCTTATAACAATGGTTTTTTATGTCAGAGAATATACAATTTCTTTCTTTATTCCCAAGCCTAGCGATAGAGTAAGTGCTAATTAAACCTTAAATGAATAGAAATTATCTATTTCTAAGAAAATGGATTTTCTGCATGCTTTTCAATTTTGCATGCTTGATTTGCTATGGGAGATCTATGTAATTTGTTTATGTAATTTATGTATATGCGGATTTATGTAATATTTTCATGTGCAACAATTATATAACATTCAACTACAATATATATTCACTTTTTAGCTGGGAAGCTAAGTGATATAATTAAATAACTTGGAAATGTATATATTTCAAATCCTTACTGCACCTGGCCTTGATTTTCTCATTGAAAAAATAGAATGGAAAAGATTGTTTTAAAGTTCTTTTCCAATCCCAATATTTCATTACCTCAAAGCACAGAATATCAGAAAAATTGTCCAGTTAAATAGGGTTCCATTCCGGTGCATTAAATGATACCCTATTTCTCTCTCTCTGTCTGTCTCTCTCTCTGTTTCTCTCTGTCTTTCTGTCTGTCTCTTCCTCTCTTTCTCTTTCCTTACAGTAATAGAATAGGCCAATTCAATCCCCGTTCTAATGTTTACTTGTAGTGTGTTCTTGGGTAAGTAATTAAATCTCTCTGTAGCCCATTCTTTTTATCTTTAGAGTGAAGATGCTTATAGTATCCATTTCACGGCACTATTGTAAAAATTAAATTATACAACACTTTAAAGTACATAGTACAGTACTTGTCACAATGTAAGCAACCCATAAATTTTAGCTGTATTATTAAATGCATCATAATCCTTCACCTTCTACTCTATCATTACTTTTCATTCTTTTGTTTATTCAAAAAATTTTATTGAATTGCTCTTAATTCATTTATTCATGTAACAGAAACATTGAATTGCTCTTAATTCATTTATTCATTCAAAAAAGTAATCCCTATTATGCTCTAGGAACCTGGCAGAAGGTGAAATAAGACAAAATGCTCAGCATTATGGAGATTACATTTTGTTGAGGAGGATCAACAATAAACATAAAACATGAATAAATTATGTAGTACATAGATAGAAATTATAGGTGAATGGGAAAAAGAGAATGAAGAGCAGGATAAAAGGAATCTAAATTCAGGGAGGATGGAATGCAATTTTAAAAGAGTGGTCAGAACAAGACTGAGTGACAAGGTGATATGTGAGCAAAGCTTAAAGGAGATAAGAAGTAGGAATCCACATAGGCCTATCATATATTTACTCATAATTTTGGAATGGATATTTTATTTTGGTAAAAGTCACTTTCAAAGTACAATTACACTAACAATGTGTTCAGTGTGAGGATCACTTCCTCCAAGAAGAATTCTATGACCTCCTTCAGCATGTTGGAATCCTTCCTATGTGCTTCTATGTACATAGGGCATACTGGATTTATTTTGATTCTCATTGTAATTATTTTAATTAAAAAACTTATGATTGATTAGAAAATATTATTTACTAATTAGTAATCAATTGACTTAGTTGATACCTGGGCTTAAACTGCTGACCCCAAATAGTGATAGATAAACATTCAATCAAAACAAGTTGATTTGTGGTTAGTGTTTGGACTCCTTTGTATATCATCTACTGTGAGATATTTATATAACATTGTAGGTAAACTATTTTAAATGAAGAGAAAATTCCATTAAACCTTATGATTCACTCAATAATTTATTTGTTAATCTGCTCATTCTTCCTTTTAAATTATTTTCCGTTATATATTTGAGTATCCCCTGTGTTCTCTAAGGGCTGTGGATACAATGGGGAGCTGGTTTCTGAGCAAATCCTATATTCCTCCCACATTCAAAGAGGAAGGCTTTCATCCACTTTCCAAAGGCTAATCCTGCAAACCTTTTCAAACTTAGTTATTGAAGGAACATAATTATCAGTGTAGGAGTTCAGGGTAACATATATGATACTCTATTATCTATAGAATGTAGTATGAGGCAGATGAAAGAAAACAGCTTGACAAGTAATGTAAACAATATGAAGTCAGGAGAGAGGTCTTATTGACTTGTTCACATCTCTATGCAGTTCTGCAACTTGTATGTCCACGACTGCCCAAAGTGAACAAATGTCAAGTTCTTCTTGCCTGTGACATGAACATAATGAATTACATTTGTTTTAAAGGACCATAAAACACCAGACCTCGAGTTAGGAATATAAATGTAAATAACCTTATGCTATTTTTCCAGCAGACATCTAAATAGCATGAAAACATCTTTGTAAATTCAGTCTCTCTGATAAAGGGTTAAAGGTTGAGCCCTTAACAAATTAGCCATTTGCAATGGACTAATTGCCTTCTTTTTATCTTATTTTGATATTTGTATTATAGAGTTACATATTTTCCTCTAGCTTAAAATGGCACATAACTTATTTCTTAATGTTTTTAAACCAATAAAAACGATTAAATATTCATTATAAATTTTCTAATTGACTTTAATTGGTAAATCAAAGTTAAATTTTCCTGACTAAATGCAATAAAATAATGTCTTCCACAGTGAAAAAGATTAATAAATAATGTTTTTGAAGTGTATTATTAAATGAGTTCCATATCAATCAAAAAGTATGTAACCCAATACATTTCTAACTGCATAGATACTTTTATGACTAAAATGAATCATAAAAGTATTTATAATAATTGAAAGGAAAATATATTTTCACGGAATGAAAAGATAATGATTATTGTGATAGTTTCGTGATTTTTCTTTTCTCATTTTCCCAAATTTTTCATAATGCTATGAAAGCAGAGTGGAGAAAGCATACATTTTGCACATCAGAGAGACCTGTGTTTAAAAATCAACTCTGAAGGTTATTAAATGGATAATATTTGGCAAGTTATTTAACCTCTTAGAGACTCAATTTTTTAATCTGTAAAATGGGAGTTAAGAACACCCACCTCATAAGGTTGTTATGAAGATGAATGACATTGAAAATTACCTCTGCTTAATTTAGTACATACAACAGAATGGTGACTTAGTTAACAATATGTTAAGAATTTATAAATAAAATTTAAATCACTTTTAGTTCAAACTTACTTTAAAGAACATCTCTAAGACTAATAGTCAAGTACCATAGCTGTCTTGAAAAATTTACTCTTTACAATAACTGTGAGCTATGTATTATTATTTAACCTCGTTTTATAGATAAGAAAAGTAATGTGAGCTATGTATTATTATTTAACCTCGTTTTATAGATAAGAAAAGTAAGTCTTTTAAGGGTCAAGCAACATGCCAATGGTAATCAACTAATAAGTGTCCAAAACTGACCTTTGAATTCCAGTCTCTCAGACATATTTACTCATGCTCTTTTAACAACATTTTACTAAACTACACAGTAACAACATTATTAGAAAAGGATTTAACAGTAGCAGAGCTCATGGTAGCAGAACAAGAGGTCCTCAAATCTGTATAAATCTGCTGACTCCTTTGCCTCCATGATAACATTTCTTATCTACGTGACTAATACTGGTTGTACTGGTATTCGTAGATAAATTTTCCAGCTTGTATATTTCCAGGTGTGGTCTTTAGGCTTGGTTAGTGTCAAAATGGTCAGTGGTCCCTAAGACACTGGTAGCTACTAGGTTGATTCACCACACTTCCATAGTTTCAGTCAGTAAAGAAACAATGAACTCAAATGCATTTAGACAGTTTATTACTCAAAGCACAGCAAGCACATAAGCTTCATATTTGTAACTGTTCCTCTCCTCCACTAAGTCTCAGGGGGGCAATTCAGAGGTGGTCCAATTGTGTCTGTGCATATGGTCTGTTTCATGGCTGAAGATTTCTAAGATTAGAAAATCTCCAATCTTATAAAAGGATTGCCAGCAAACCTGTCTTCCTCGCTTCCCAAGACAGACATTTTTTATAACCCAGGAATATAAGCAAGGAAGGTAGGGAGACATTCCCTACTTTCATGATACTGGTTAGAAAACGTATATACCCTGTACCTCAGAAAAAGACTCTATCTCTAGCCTCCAAGGCTATTTGCTGTGCAAGCATCCTTGTCCAGGACAAAAGCCATCACAAGACATGAAAAAATGCCATGGAGAATTGCCCTTACAACAGTTAGGCATAGTAGGTATTCTTGTCCAATTTGCTTCAGCTTGGTTCTTGACAGTAATTTAGGCCATTTGAGAATCTGCTATACTCTGCACTGAACCCCTGGTCTAGCTAATTTTCCAAGACTCTGTCAAAGATTTACTTCATTCCTTGCTACACGGACCCCATGGCAAGCCCATTAACTCAACTCAAAGACCCTTCTTGGGGCCTGAGAAAGTGAAATTCTAGCTCTCTCCCTGCCCCAATCATGCTGTATTTCTTTGCTGAATTTGGCATGGACATTGCCCCAGGTTGGGGTAGGAGCAGCTTGTGAGGAAATATCCTTGTAGAATCTACATGGATATAACAGCAAGAATACCATATTTCCAGGTTACCCTTAACCTACCTAACACATCTTCCTCTCATAAAGCTGAAGGTCAGAACCTAAGTGAACCCCATGCCTCTGTCCCCAGTTACTATCTCTGAAATGTACTAGGAACAGAAGGGTCAAGCTTTGTGTTTCGACTTTCAGTCAACTCCACATGCCAAAAGCATAGGATGTATCTGTCTATCCATCTATTTACCTATCTATCTATCTATCATATGTCTGTCTGTCCATTCGTTTGTCCATCCATCCATCCATTAATGCATCTACCGGCTCATCTATCTATCTATTACAAATGCTATTATTTGAGTTTTCCTGCCCTGACTTTTGTTGTTTAAAAGAACTCAGAAAACCTCTGCTCTCTCTTGGTCGCTACAAAACCTATCTTTCAACCATGTTGCTTCATAGGAAAATATTTTATAGAATGTCAGAAAGTGATATTAATATTTTTTCACTTTTATACTTCTATGGTGATGATCTAAATGCCTCATCATCTCAACCTCAGCCCCAAATCTTGCTTTGACTAAGAAAAATGATACATTCAGGAAAATGAAAATGAGAAATTATGTCAATGTAGCTCTAAATATTATCCTGCTTGCAAATAATTATTTATTACATCTTAGTTTTCCAGGATTAAATTCAGGACCACCATAGTTGGTTAACCGTTCCAGCTAAAACTGATTAGTTTTCTCCATTTTAACAGTCACAGGTCTGTAGCTGTCCCAGCTGTTGTTTTCCAGAGAATAATTTTATTATTCCTCAGAACTAAGGGTGGTGCTATACATGTTGGCACTGTTGTTTTCACAGGGAAAAATTAGATGCAGTTCTGGAAGGAATAACTTCTAGACAGAAGGCTAACAGGAAGATGATCCTTTTGAGAACATTATGGTTCCCTTCTATGACTTCTACCTATTCCCAGTTCCTAGAGCTATGAACATGAAAAACAATGGTAAAATTCTAAAAGCTACATTCTACTTTCTAAATGTTTCCCACATTTAACCATTTAACTCTTTTGTTATATATTGATATGACCATGCTGTTTAATTGTTAACATTATATATTTTAGTACACATTTTAAAAATGAATCAGTTTGGCCACTGAATCACTCATTTATTTTCAGCTGCCTAACATTCATTATTCTCCTCCCAGATGCTCAATTTTATATCCATTTTTATCTTCTGTATTCATTTTCAATATAATGAATACAGGCAATAGTAATTTCAGACAATTAGCATCTCTTAGCAGCTTCAAACAAATCACCCCCACTGCAGTTTACATGCTACCATTGATTTTTATTTTCAAATATTCAGAAGAGATTCTTGAATATCCATACATCTTTGTTTTAACTTTGGCCAAAAAAAATTGGCAAAATATAGGCAAGAACTCTCGTCTAGAAATTAGGAGGTCTGATTTTTCCTCTGGTCTGACAATGACTAAATATGAAGCCTTGAGAAAGAAACAAGTTCCATGAAACTCTGTTTTTTCATCCCTAAAGTGAAGAGGTTGAAATATACACTCCTAAGATCCTTTTCTGTTCTATAATTCCATGATTCTATTTATTATAATTACTTGTCCAAATAAAATTATCATTTAAGCAGAAGTATAATTGTGAATGAAGGCTTAAATGAACCTAAGTGTAATTCATTGGTCCATTAATTTGTTCAATATTTAATATGTCACATGTTAAATGCAGATATTCTTCCTGAGTATAGAGTAAAATGAGTGACACAGTTCTCGTCATGACAGGAGGAAGAGGATGAGAGAAAGAGAAAAGTCAATGATGACTCAGAATTTTTTGCCTGAGCAATTTGGTGATGATAATGCCAATTCCTGAAATGTTGAAGACTGGAGGATGTGCAGAGTTGCAGGGAGGAAACCGAGTCTCCTCTTTTATGTTTGAGAAGCCAGTTATGTATGAAGGTGAACATGTAGAATGAGCAGTTGGATTTAAGAGTTTGAAGGTCTGAGAACCCATCGGGACCAGTAATATAAATTTGGGATTATTCAGCATGTCAATGATATATAAAGTCATGAGACTTTAATTAAACCACCTGTAGAATTAAAATTGACAGAGAAAAGAAAAAATTTTCATTATCCTGTAAGACAGCATTGAATGTGTTATAAAATTGTAAAAATAATGTATTTTAGGGGAAAATTGATTTGTTTGTACACTAGAGTCTGAACTGAAAACTAATTTTATTTCATTTATCTCTCTTATTGCTAGGTCTTATGACATAGAATGAGAACTATTTCAAGGAGCTGGAAACAAAATTAGAAAAAGGAAAATAAGAATTACTGCAGAACAGATGATAAGGAATGCAAAGGAAGATATATATAGGACCAGCCTCATCTTTTATTTACCTACTCATTTACATTTAAGTATATTTATATTTCAAGTACTTTGTTTCTTTCATATCATAGTTTCTTTTATTATTTTCTTTTTGCCAATAACTCATGAAATATTTCTATATGACAATAAGCAGTGTTTAGGATATTTTTTCTCTTTTTTTCAATTAAGAGAGATGAAAAGAGTTATGGGGAAATGAATTACGTTTCACAGTAGAAGTTAGAAATATCATCTAACTTGTTGAGTCGGATGGAATACATGCTTCTATAGCTGCACTACTAAACTGCAGAGTAGGAAGAAAAGTAACAGAAGTTAAGTTGCAGGTAACGTCTAGATATGCATACATCTTCACTGAAAATAGCCACATTTTCCTACTGGTAACTGGGACCTGTGACTATGGGGGCTTAGTGTGAGTACGTCTAGAGAATGATAGACTTGCAGAATTTTTACAACTAATAATATATTTATACACCTAAGGTATTAGTAAATGTTTGGTGCTGAAGTTCAAGTCATCAATTATGCTGGAGCATTGTCCTTTTCCTAATAGATATTTTTATATCCTAAAATATTTTATTATACCTTAAAAATGACACAGAAGCATATGTAGAGATTCTCAAAATCTTTAACAACCAGAAAATGTAAATTAAGACTAAAAATCACTTTATAACTATTAGACTAGCAAAAGTTGAAAGTTGGGTATTGCCAGGCACTGCCTGCAACATGCGTTGGTCTTGGGAATGTAAATGATAGAGTCATTTTCGAAGAGGAGCAATGCCTCAGCAATTCTCCTCCCAAATATTTTAAATAAATTATTTCAGAGATCCGCACAGAGATATAGGCATGTGTGCTCACTTCAGCTTTGCTCAGGGGATCAGTGAGTTGGATGTAATGTGGGTGTTCATCGCTGAGAGAGGAAATAGGTAAAAATATGGTGGCTGCAAGTGGTAGATACAACAGTTAGAAGCAACAAACTAGATGTACACAAAGCAATAAGCATAGCTCTTAAAGCATATTATTTAGTAGAAAAAAAGGAAAAAAGTAAGACACAATAAGTAAATCACAGTACAATTTACTTAGAAATAATTTACATAAACATCTTGTAAACCATACAAAATGCATATTAAACACAATTGTGTGGTTGCTTATTGTTGGGGAGGGGGATGGAGGGAGAAGAGAGAGGATACTTGAATAGAGACAAGATAATAATCTCACATAAACTATACTACAAAGTATTAAAGACACTTTTTTTTGTCATAAATACACACATGCTTTTTAAACTCATGGGACTTAATGAAGTTCTCTAGGGAAGAGTGTAAGATAAAAGAGAGGAAGAGTCCACCCATGTAACTCTGTAACATTATAAATATTTAGATGGAGGACAGAGAATATGCATGACATGGAACAATCAGTAATACCTAATACTTAAATAGTCCTTACTGATTAGAACAGTTGGGGTTCTTAAACAGCAGACTAAACCACAATGCTGAGCAGTGGCAGAAAGGACTACAGATCTCAATGAATCCCAAGGAGAAATCACTTTTAAAGGAGTTCAAATGCCCTGAGGCTTTGAATGAAATGAAAAGCTGAGCCCAAAGTCACTCAATATCCTCTGCGGACTATCACAGCCTAACAGAGCCTCAACGATACTACTATCGTTGACTCCTAGTTATCAAAGAAAGATAAAATTATGTTCAGTAAACTTTCTAATTTATGTTTTAGAGTGTTCTATCAAAAACAAAGGAGGTTGACCTTCAAAATAGACTGGGGTCTTAAAGTATCCAGAATACAACATTCTCTACTGAAATCATGTTGGATAATGAAGGTGTCATAATGAATAATTATAGATTGCAATGATATGCTATGGCTAGAATATGACTTCTATATGCATGGTGTAGGTTTCTTCAATGTTCATAAATCATCATTCAAGGTAATCTTCATAGGAGCCAGAAAAAAATGAAAAGATATTAGGAAAGTTATTCAACATGAAATAGGATAGAATGAACCCATACATTTATTAAAAAATGCACAGCGACGCAGGGGAAATAGTTAACTAATCTTAACCTGAATGAGGATGCATGAAGAGGTGAGTTTCTAATTTGTTTAGCAAATGGTTTTGTTACGTTTACTTTTAGGTTGTATTGATAAAAGGAGTGTGATGCTTTTAAAAGAAAGGTCATAACATAAATGCAAACTTAGCAGTATTAAAAAAAGAAGGTAGAGCTGATTAATTGCAGGCTTCGGCTAAAGAAAGATACAAATTAAAAAATTAATGAGTGAATGAATAATCTGATTGAGGAGAAGGATGGGTGATCTATAGAAAATGTGTGGAACCAGAATCCATGGCAATGAGTACTAATTTTGATTCTTATTAACAGAAAACACGATACGAAAAGTCATAGTTGCTTTTGGGTCAGAATTTATATAAGATAAGAATTAAAAGATGCACTGACTCTGAAGTTAAACTGCTTGGCTTTGAATCACAGCTCTGCAACACATTAGAAATGTAACATTGTTGATTTACTTAACCTTTCATGCTTCCATTTCCTTTTCTGTGAATTCAGAATATTAGCACTTATTTTGTCCGGTTGTTGTGAATAATGAAATATCTATTGTGTGTGAAGCACATAGAGCAACACCTGGTATGTAACTATTACTATAAAAGCAAAAACGTAAAAGTAAGTCAGATGATGAACAATTACTGCTGTTCTCAACTTTTTTTTTTTTTTTCTTAACATCTTTTTTGGAGTAAAATTGATTTACAATGGTGTGTTAGTTTCTGCTTTATAACAAAGTGAATCAGCTGTACATATGCATATATCCCCATATCTCATAACTCTTCTGTCTTCCTCCCACCCTCATTACCCCACCCCTCTAGGTGGTCACAAAGCACTTAGCTGATCTCCCTGTGCTACGCGGCTGCTTCCCACTAGCTATCTATTTTACATTTGGTAGTGTATATGTGTCCATGCCACTCTCACTTTGTCCCAGCTTACCCTTCCCCCTCCCCTGTCCTCAAGTCCATTCTCTATGTCTGCATCTTTATTCCTGTCCTGCCCCTAAGTTCTTCAGAAAATTTTTCTTTTTTTTTTTTAGATTCCATATATATGTGTGAGCAAACAGTATTTGTTTTTCTCTTTCTGACTTACTTCACTCTGTAAGACAGACTCTAGGTCCATCCACCTCACTACAAATAACTCAATTTTGTTTCTCTTTATGGTTGAGTAATATTCCATTGTAGATATGTGCCACATCTTTAACCATTCATCTGTCGATGGACACTTAGGTGGCTTCCATGTACTGGCTATGGTAAATAGAGCTGCAATGAACATAGTGGAACATGACAATTTTTGAATTCTGGTTTTCTCAGGGTATATGCCCAGTACTGGAGTTGCTGGGTCATATGGTAGTTCTATTTGTAGTTTTTTAAGGAACCTGCATAGTATTCTCCATAATGGTTGTATTAATTTACATTCATACCAACAGTGCAAGAGGATTCCCTTTTACCCTCTCCAGCATTTATTGTTCGCAGGTTTTTTGATGATAGCCATTCTGACTGGTGTGAGGTGATACCTCATTGTACTTTTGATTTGATTTTTCTAATGATTAGTGATGTTGAGCATCCTTTCATGAGCTTGTTGGAAATCTGTATATCTTTTTGGAGAAACATCTATTTAGATCTTCGGGCCATTTTTGAATTGGGTTGTTTGTTTTTTGACATTGAGCTGATGAGCTGCTTGTATATTTTGGAGATTAATCCTTTGTCAGTTGCTTCATTTGCAAATATTTTCTCCCATTCTGAGGGTTGTCTTTTCATCTTGTTTAGGGTTTCCTTGGCTGTGCAAAAGCTTTTAAGTTTCATTAGGTCCCATTTGTTTATTATTGTTTTTATTTCCATTTCTCTAGGAGGTGAGTCAAAAAGGATCTGGTAATGATTTATGTCATAGAGTGTTCTGCCTATGTTTTCATCTAAGAGTTTTACAGTGTCTAGGCTTACATTTAGGTCTTTAATCCATTTGAGTTTATTTTTGTGTATGGTGTTAGGGAGTTCTAATTTCATTCTTTTACATAGAGCTGTCCAGTTTTCCCAGCACCACTTACGGAAGAGGCTGTCTTTTCTCCATTGTATATTCTTGCCTCCTTTATCAAAAATAAGGTGACCATATGTGCGTGGGTTTATCTCTGGGCTATCTATCCTTTATCAAAAATAAGGTAACCATATGTGCGTGGGTTTATCTCTGGGCTATCTATCCTGTTCCATTGATCTATATTTCTGTTTTTGTGCCAGTACAATACTGTCTTGATTACTGTAGCTTTGTAGTATAGTCTAAAGTCCAGGAGCCTGATTCCTCCAGCTGCGTTTTTCTTTCAAAAAACTGCTTTGGCTACTGGGGGTCTCTTGTTTTTCCATACAAATTGTGCAATTTTTTGTTCTAGTTCTGTGAAAAATGCCATTGGTAGTTTGATAGGGATTGCAGTGAATCTTCAGAATGCTTTGGGTAGTACAGTCATTTTCACAATATTGATTCTTCCAATCCAAGAACATGGTATATCTCTCCATCTGTGTGTATCATATTTAATTTCTTCATCAGTGTCTTATAGTTTTCTGCATATAGGTCTTTTGTCTCCTAAGGTAGGTTTATTCCTAGGTATTTTATTCTTTGTGTTGCAAAGGTAAATGGGAGTGTTTTCTTAATTTCTCTTTCAGATTTTTCATCATTAGTGTATAGGAATGCAAGAGATTTCTGTGCATTAATTTTGTATACTGTTACTTTTCCAAATGCATTGAATAGCTCTGGTAGTTTTCTGGTAGCATCTTTAGGATTCTCTATGTATAGTATGTCATCTGAAAACAGAGACAGCTTTACGTCTTCTTTTCCGATTAGGATTCCTTTTATTTCTTTTTCTTCTCTGATTGCTATGGCTAAAACTTCCAAAACTATGTTGAATAATAGTGGTGAGAGTGGGTAACCTTGTGTTCCTGATCTTAGTGGAAATGGTTTCAGCTTTTAACATTGAGAAGGATGTTAGCTGTGAGCTTGTCATATATGGCCTTTATTATGTTGAGGTAAGTTCCCTCTATGCCTACTTTCTGGAGAGTTTTTATCATAAATTGGTGTTGAATTTTGTCAAAAGCTTTTTCTGCATATATTGAGATGATCATATGTCTTTTTCCTTCAATTTGTTAATATGGTTTATCACATTGATTGATTTTCATACATTGGAGAATCCTTGCATTCCTGGGATGAACCCCACTTGGTCATCGTGTATGATCCTTTTAATGTGCTGTTGGGTCTGTTTGCTAGTATTTTGTTGATGATTTTTACATCTATGTTCAACAGTGATATTGGCCTGTAGTTTTCTTTTTTGTGACATCTTTGTGTGGTTTCGATATCAGGGTGATGGTGGCTTCACAGAATGAGTTTGGGAGTGTTCCTCCCTCTGCTATATTTTGGAAGAGTTTGAGGTATTAGCTCTTCTCTAAAGGTTTGATAGAATTCACCTGTGAAGCCATCACCTGTGAAGACATATATATATATATAAACTTAATTATAACCCTATGGCAGCATAATTTGAAAAATCAAGAGGATTCTGAAAAATTAGGCAGGTTATAAAGGGGAAAAATCAACAGCCAAAAGAAGTAGCCCCAGAACAGACAGATGAAATAAAAACTGCATAATCAGAAGTAAATTGCACAATTCAAGGCAAACTATAAGCAGGGGTATATAATGCCAGAAATAATATTTTGAAATCAGGTCCCAGATATTGGGCATTGTCAAATCCCTTCTGCCAATGATCAAATTGGTCTTGGAGACCATGACTAGGCTGACCCTGCTGGTGTAGCTTGAGTTTCTCTAAAGATGGAAAGAGAATAAATGATAGAACATTCGAAAACAATAGTTGGTCTTCATAACAATGGTTGTGCCATTCCTTATTTTTACACAGAATGGTAATGTCATCAAATAAATCATATTATAAATGCCAGACTTGAAAATACTTCTTATGTTCATCCCAACAAAACAGAATTCTCAAGAGATTTCATTGTTGTGTTTTAAGTAGCTGTAAATATACTAATAAAAGAAGACACCTAGCATGACTCTCAAGAGACCAGAAAAAGAGTCTTAATTTCAGCTGTTACCCATCTGTGTTTTAATGGGAAATTACTGCTTCTATGATGAAACCATCAGTCGCAAGTTCAAAAACTGTAACTTAGGTGTTAGAAATTTTTAAAACTTCCTCTATTTAACTGTTATGAAACAATGAGAAATTACATGTTTTAAAGACATAACTAATGAGTTTGGAGAAAGACCTAAGCTAAAATCTAGCTCAAAACTAAACCTGACCAAGTCATTTAAACTCATCGCAATTTTCATTTTTGCAAATGAAGATGAATCAAACATGTTCTGCCTTCTACAGAGTTGTGAAAGTCAAACCAAGGAGTGCAAAGATAAAATGTATAAACTATAGAATGCACTTTAGATGCAAGTTATTATCAAATGCCACGGTACCTGATCTCAGTCTTGTACTAGGGTAGTCTATCATTATTTATATGCCTGAATAATCAATGTTTTCTATTGGCCAGTGGACTTTATGGCTCTCCTAGAATAGGGTGATTTCAAAAGAATAAAACATTTTAAAATTGTGATATCCAATAATTAGGCTATATATGAACATGTTTGTAAACACATATGTAAAAGAACTATCACAGTTATTTATATAATTTTAACAAGATTCATTGTGTACTCCTTATGTCACATTGCATAATCAACGCTGCAGTCTAATTCATCCCAGAGTGCCAGGAATATATCACTATTATTGGGTAAAATATATACAGTATAATTTATCACCCACCAGGATATTTCTGACAGTGAAAGATGGTATTAAAAATAATTAAAATAACATTTGAAAAATATTTATTTTAATTATCAATGATTATTTATTATTCTGGTGTACTTATATAACAGCTCTATCCAAAGTATTTTCAAAATATATATTCTTTTAAAAATTGTAATATCATAATCTGTATATTTATAAAAAAGCAAAATTTATAATAATTCTTCATATATATTTTCTGATCATCCAAAAATATATGCAAAATAATTATTCTTGGCAAAAAGTAATGTATTTTAATCATTTTCTTAGCCATAGATGTCTCAAATAGTATGTCACAGTTATTTTTCTGAAAAATATTTTTTTTCAAATATGGTCTATTATTCTTAGTCTCTATATTACAGTAGTCTATTACATGGTCTGCTTATTCCTTTATAAAATTGGCAGCCATATTCCTCAAACTTTCATTTTATGGCTAATTGATTCTTCTCTGTAGATCATAATATTTTCATCAATAAATATTTTCTATATAGAAACTGACATACTTGGTAAACTCTGGGAAGATTCTACTAAGTGGAGGTTATCTAAAGTCTCATATTTTCCATGTTAAAAATATCTAAATATCTCAGCTTTAACATTTTTATGTATACTGTAGTTTTGCCTCTGAACATAGTCTGCTGCATGACAATGATTTCATGAGCATTATATGTACATTCTCTGCCATATTTTATTACTTATTCAAATTGGACTCCAGAAAGTTTGTATATTTCCAGAAGCAATGAACATGAAGGAATCTTTTTCTCATATCCAAAATTTACCTCTAAATGAGGGAAATTTTCTTATTTTTGTTTCATCAATTAGACAAGTGCAAAAAAAAGAACCTTATTTTAAAATGTTTGTGTTTTCTTTTTTTAAATCACCTTGTGAGAATCAAACTGCCTATTTGTATTTTTATGAGTTATAAAATTAACAGTTTCACCACCAGATGTGGACCTGTCCAAGAGAAAGACAAGATCCAGCCTCATCCACCAGAACACAGGCACTAGTCCCCTCCACCAGGAAGCCTACACAACACACTGAACCAACCTTAGCCACTGGGGACAGACACCAAAAACAACGGGAACTACGAGCCTGCAGCCTGCAAAAAGGAGACCCCAAACACAGTAAGATAAGCAAAATGAGAAGACAGAAAAACACACAGCAGATGAAGAAGCAAGATAAAAACACACCAGACCTAACAAATGAAGAGGAAATACGCAGTCTACCTGAAAAAGAATTCAGAATAATGATAGTAAAGATGATCCAAAATCTTGGAAATAGAATAGACAAAATGCAAGAAACATTTAACAATGAACTAGGAGAACTAAAGATGAAACAAACAACAATGAAGAACACAATAAATGAAATTAAAAATACTCTAGATGGAATCAATAGCAGAATAACTGAGGCAGAAGAACGGATAAGTGACCTGGAAGATAAAATAGTGGAAATAACTACTGCAGAGCAGAATAAAGAAAAAGAATGAAAAGAACTGAGGACAGTCTCAGAGACCCCTGGGACAACATTAAACACACCAACATTCGAATTATAGGGGTTCCAGAAAAACAAGAGAAAAAGAAAGGCACTGAGAAGATATTTGAAGGATTATAGTGGAAAACTTCCCTAATATGGGAAAGGAAATAGTTAATCAAGTCCAGGAAGCACAGAGAGTCCCATACAGGATAAATCCAAGGAGAAATATGCTAAGTCACATATTATAACTGTCAAAAATTAAATACAAAGAAAACATATTAAAATCAGCAAGGGAAAAACAACAAATAACACACAAGGGAATCCCTATAAGGTTAACAGCTGATCTTTCAGCAGAAACTCTGCAAGCCAGAAGGGACTGGCAGGACATATTTAAAGTGATGAAGGAGAAAAACCTGTAACCAAGATTTACTCTACCCAGCAAGGATCTCATTCAGATTTGATGGAGAAATTAAAACCATTACAGACAAGCAAAAGCTGAGAGAATTCAGCACCACCAAACAAGCTTTACAACAAATGCTAAAGGAACTTCTCTAGGCAAGAAGCACAAGAGAAGGAAAAGAACTACAATAACGAACCCAAAACAATTAAGAAAATGGGAATAGGAACATACATATCGATAATTACCTTAAATGTAAATGGACTAAATGCTCCCACCAAAAGACACAGATGGGCTGAGTGGATACAAAATCAAGACCCATATATTAGCTGTCTACAAGAGACCCACGTCAGACCTAGAGACACATACAGACTGAAAGTAAGGGGGATGGAAAAAGATATTTCATGCAAATGGAAACCAAAAGAAAGCTGGAGTATCAATTCTCATATGAGACAAAATAGACTTTAAAATAAAGACTATTAGAAGAGACAAAGAAGTACACTACATAATGATCAAGGGATCGATCTAAGAAGAAGATATAACAATTGTAAATATTTATGCACCCAACATAGGAGCACCTCAATACATAAGGCAAATACTAACAGCCATAAAAGGGGAAATCGACAGTAACACATTCATAGTAGGGGACTTTAACACCCCACTTTCACCCATGGACATATCATCCAAAATGAAAATAAATAAGGAAACACAAGCTTTAAATGATACATTAAACAAGATGGACTTAATTGATATTTATAGGACATTCCATCCAAAAACAACAGAATACACATTTTTCTCAAGTGCTCAAAGAACATTCTCCAGGATAGATCATATCTTGGGTCACAAGTCAAGCCTTGGGAAATTTAAGAAAATTGAAATTGTTTCAAGTATCTTTTCCGACAACAACGCTATGAGACGAGCTATCAATTATAGGAAAATATCTGTAAAAAATACAAACACATGGAGACTAAACAATACACTACTTAATAACAAAGTGATCACTGAAGAAATCAAAGAGGAAATAAAAAAATACCTAGAAACAAATGACAATGGAGACACGACGACCCAAAACCTATGGGATGCAGCAAAAGCAGTTCTAAGAGGTAAGTTTATAGCAATACAATCCTACCTTAAGAAACAGGAAACATCTCGAACAACCTAACCTTGCACTTAAAGCAATTAGAGAAAGAAGAACAAAAAACCCCCAAAGTTAGCAGAAGGAAAGAAATCATAAAAATCAGATCAGAAATAAGTGAAAAAGAAATGAAAGAAACGATAGCAAAGATCAATAAAACTAAAAGCTGGTTCTTTGAGAAGATAAACAAAATTGATAAACCATTGGCCAGACTCATCAAGAAAAAAAGGGAGAAGACTCAAATCAATAGAATTAGAAATGAAAAAGGAGAAGTAACAACTGACACTGCAGAAATACAAAAGATCATGAGAGATTACTACAAGCAACCCTATGCCAATAAAATGGACAACCTGGAAGAAATGGACAAATTCTTAGAAATGCACAACCTGCCAAGACTGAATCAGGAAGAAATAGTAAATATGAACAGACCAATCACAAGCACTGAAATTGAAACTGTGATTAAAAATCTTCCAACAAACAAAAGCCCAGGACCAGATGGCTTCACAGGCAAATTCTATCAAACATTTAGAGAAGAGCTAACACCTATCCTTCTCAAACTCTTCCAAACTATAGCAGAGGGAGGAACACTCCCAAACTCATTCTATGAGGCCACCATCACCTTGATACCAAAACCAGACAAGGATGTCACAAAGAAAGAAAACTACAGTCAATATCACTGATGAACATGGATGGAGAACTCCTCAACAAAATACTAGCAAACAGAATCCAACAGCACATTAAAAGGATCATACACCATGATCAAGTGGGGTTTATTCCAGGAATGCAAGGATTCTTCAATATATGCAAATGAATCAATGTCATAAACCATATTAACAAATTGAAGGAGAAAAACCATATGATCATCTCAATAGATGCAGAGAAAGCTTTTGACAAAATTCAACACCCATTTATGATAAAAACCCTGCAGAAAGTAGGCATAGAGGGAACTTTCCTCAACATAATAAAGGCCATATATGACAAACCCACAGCCAACATTATCCTCAATGGTGAAAAACTGAAAGCATTTCCACTAAGATCAGGAACAAGACAAGGTTGCCCACTCTCACCACTCTTATTCCACATAGTTTTGGAAGTTTTAGTCACAGCAATAAGGGAAGCAAAAGAAATAAAAGGAATCCAAATCGGAAAAGAAGTAAAGCTGTCACTGTTTGCAGAGGACATGATACTATACATAGAGAATCCTAAAGATGCCACCAGAAAACTACTAGAGCTAATCAATGAATTTGGTAAAGTAGCAGGATACAAAATTAATGCACAGAAATCTCTGGCATTCCTATACACTAATGATGAAAAATCTGAAAGTGAAATCAAGAAAACACTCCCATTTACCATTGCAACAAAAAGAATAAAATATCTAGGAATAAACCTACCTAAGGAGACAAAAGACCTGTATGCAGAAAATTATAAGACACTGATGAAAGAAATTAAAGATGATACAAATAGATGGAGAGATATACCATGTTCTTGGATTGGAAGAATCAACATTGTGAAAATGACTCTACTCCCCAAAGCAATCTACAGATTCAATGCAATCCCTAGCAAACTACCACTGGCATTTTTCACAGAACTAGAACAAAAAATTTCACAATATGTATGGAAACACAAAAGACCCCGAATAGCCAAAGCAATCTTGAGAAAAAAAAATGGAGCTGGAGGAATCAGGCTCCCTGACTTCAGACTATACTACAAAGCTACAGTAATCAAGACAGTATGGTACTAGCACAAAAACAGATAGATCAATGGAACAGGATAGAAAGCCCAGAGATAAACCCAGGCACATATGGTCACCTTATCTTTGATAAAGGAGGCAGGAACGTACAGTAGAGAAAGGACAGCCTCTTCAATAAGTGGTGCTGGGAAAACTGGACAGGTACATGTAAAGGTATGAGAGTAGATCACTCCCTAACACCATACACAAAAATAAGCTCAAAATGGATTAAAGACCTAAATGTAAGGCCAGAAACTATCAAACTCTTAGAGGAAAACATAGCCAGAACACTCTATGACATAAATCACAGCAAGATCCTTTTTGATCCACCTCCTAGAGAAATGGAAATAAAAACAAAAATAAACAAATGAGACCTAATGAAACTTCAAAGCTTTTGCACAGCAAAAGAAACCATAAGCAAGACCAAAAGACAACCCTCAGAATGGGGGAAAATATTTGCAAATAAAGCAACTGACAAAGGATTAATGTCCAAACTTTACAAGCAGCTCATGCCGCTCAATAACAAAAAAACAAACAACCCAATCCAAAAATGGGCAGACGACCTAAATAGACGTTTCTTCAAAGAAGATATACAAACTGCCAACAAACACATGAAAGAATGCTCAACTTCATTAATCATTAGAGAAATGCAAATCAAAACTACAATGAGATATCGTCTCACTCCAGTCAGAATGGCCATCATCAAAAAATCTGCAAACAATAAATGCTGGAGAGGGTGTGGAGAAAAGGGAACACTCTTGCACTGTTGGTGGGAATGTAAATTGATACAGCCACTGTGGAGAACAGTATGGAGGTTCCTTAAAAAACTACAAATAGAACTACCATATGACCCAGCAATCCCACTAGTTGGCATATACCCTGAGAAAACCATAATTCAAAGAGTCATGTACCAAATAGTTCACTGCAGCTCTATATACAATAGTCCAGAAATGGAAACAACTTAAGTGTCCATCATCAGATGAATGGATTAAGAAGATGTGGCACATATATACAATGGAATATTACTCAGCCATAAAAAGAAGCGAAATTGAGCTATTTATAATGAGGTGGACAGACCTAGAGTCTGTCATACAGAGTGAAGTAAGTCAGAAAGAGAAAGACAAATACCGTATGCTAACACATGTATATAGAATTTAAGAAAAAAGAAATGTCATGAAGAACCTAGGGGTAAGACAGGAATAAAGACACAGACCTACTAGAGAATGGACTTGAGGATATGGGGAGGGGGAAGGGTAAGCTGTGACAAAGTGCAAGAGAGGCATGGACATATATACACTACCAAACGTAAGGCAGATAGCTAGTGGGAAGCAGCTGCATAGCACAGGGAGATCAGCTTGGTGCTTTGTGGCCACCTAGAGGGGTGGGATAGGGAGGGTGGGAGGGAGGGAGATGCAAGAGGGAAGAGATATGGGAACTTATGTATATGTATAACTGATTCACTTTGTTATAAAGCAGAAACTAACATACCATTGTTAAGCAATTATACTCCAATAAAGATGTAAAAAAAAAACCAAAAAAACAAAAAACCCCACAAGCAAATATGTCAACACTGGCTAATTCTGGGTTGCAGGAATATGGGTGATCATTACTTTTTGTTTTAATAGATTCAAAAAATATATTTGATAACTTTTGATCATTACTTTTTCATTTGTATTTTCTGCAAATTCAAATTTAAAATAGTAGAGGGGTGGGATAGGGAGGGTGACGCAAGAGGGAGGAGATACGGGGATGTATGTATATGTATAGCTGATTCACTTTGTTATAAAGCAGAAACTAACACACCATTGTAAAGCAGTTATACTCCAATAAGGATGTTAAAAAAAAGTCAAAAAAAATTAAGAGTTGAATACCAATAATGATGTTTCACATACTATTACTAGCAGTAATAATAGATTATTTGAGAATTACATGAGACAATTCAGATTGTTATTAGCACAGTTCCTGTCCCATTGCAAGAGCTCAACACTTAAGCTGCAATTGTTATTTCTCAAGTAAGTTTTCTGCTTAGTTTCTTTTTCCAGTTTTCATTCAGTATGTTTATTCTTTTTCATTACCTTATGAATTCTTTATATATGTTAAAGTCACCAATCCTTGTTACGTATTTCACATATTTTCCAGTTTATCATTTCCTTTTAACTTCATACATTGTATTACTTGGGTATTTAGGAGCTGGTTATGACCTAATGCATACTTTATTTAGCTACTAGGTAAATCCACATTTTTTCAGACATAATACTGAGTGGAGAGTTTAAACGTTAGACATTGAAAGTAGGAAAAGATAAAATAAATCCAATAGTCACACAAGAAATTTCACAGCTAATTCTATGTTGTAGTAGGTAATACACAAGCAAACAAACAAATCTAAAAACAAAAGCTCCTCTTCAACTTTGATTCAAGTAAAAACTTAAAAATTGACTGCTCTAAGATTTGGCATGGTTTTAATAAGAGACTTGCCTTGAATTCAGGTTCACGTGTGGAAAAGCAGAATTATTCACAGAAACTAATCTCATGTTTCTTTTATATAAAGGCAAATCCCAAATCAATTCTGCTCTACAAAAAACTGATTTGGGATTAGAACTACATAAAAATGCTGAATCAACATTCAAGATAACAAACTGTATTGAAGACATTCTTAATGCCTACTGACAGATACTAGATGAAGATAACATGATTGATCCTAGTTCTTGTTCTAATAATTATTCATTGATTCATTCATGTCCAAATGATTTCCAAGGAAAAAACCCTTCCCTTCCTTCCTTCTGTATTTAAATTATCTCCACTGTCCTAAAGTTCAAATTTTCTAAAATTTCCAGTTTTATTTATTTGAAATAAATTTATTTATTTTAAATAAATAAAATAATTTATTTATTTATTTTTGGTTGTGTTGGGTCTTCATTGCTGCACATGGGCTTTCTCTAGTTGCAGCGAGCGGGGCTACTCTTTGTTGTGGTGTGCAGGCTTCTCATTGCAGTGGCTTCTCTTGTTGTGGAGCATGGGCTCTAGGTGCACGGGCTTCATAGTTGTGGCATGTAGGCTCAGTAGTTGTGGCTTGTGGGCTCTAGATTGCAGGCTCAGTGGTTGTGGCGCATGGGCTTCATTGCTCCTCGGCATGTGAGATCTTCCCGGGCCAGGGATTGAACCCATGTCCCCTGCCTTGGCAGGTGGATTCTTAACCACTGTAACACCAGGGAAGTCCCAGCATTTTAAAATACGTCTACAAACTATTTGACACTCCTCCCTGCCAAAGATGGAAACTAATGTCCCATGCCTTTTGAATGTAGGCCAGATTTAGTGACTCTCTTCTAATGAACAGAATGTGACAGGAAGTGACAGTATGCAACTTCAGAGGCTATATCATTAAAGGCAATGCCACAGCACACAATGTATAAAGATGCATTTTGTGACATCAATAACTGAAACAGGTGGTAACAAAGCAGTAAAGGAGCAGAGTTTTTGAAGCTGTTATAGAGTATTATAAGCTGTTATAGAGTATTATAACTTTAGGATGTTAAATGTAATTCCCATGGTAACCACAGAGAAAATAGTTATAGAACATACACAAAAGGAAATGAAAAAGTAATGAAAATGTTTCACTACAAAATATAAACTAAAAACAATGACAGTCATGAGGGAAATGAGGGTCAAAAAAACTATAAGGCATATAACCCCACTGTTCATTGCAGCACTATTTACAATAGCCAGGTCATGAAAGCAACCTAAATGCCCATCGACAGATGAATGGATAAAGAAGATGTGGTACATATATATAATGGAATATTACTCAGCCATAAAAAGAACAAAATTGGGTCATTTGTAGAGACGTGGATAGATCTAGAGATTGTCATACAGAGTGAAGTAAGTCAGAAAGAGAAAAAACAATATCGTATATTAACGCATATATGTGGAACATAGAAAAATGGTACAGAAGAACCAGTTTGCAGGGCAGAAATAGGGACACAGATGTAGAGAACAAACATATGGACACCAAGGCGGGAAAGTGACAGGGGGTGGGTGGTGGTGGTGGGATGAATTGGGAAATTGGGACTGACATATATACACTAATATGTATAAAATGGATAACTAATAAGAACTGCTGTATAAGAAAATAAGATAAAATTCAAAAAACTATAAGGCATATAGAATACAAACAGTAAAATGAGGAAGTAAGTCCTCCTTTCCCAGTAATTACATACAAATGGATTAAACTCTACAATCAAAAGACAGATTGGCAGAATGGATTTAAAACATGATCTGTTTGGGAATTCCCTGGTGGTCCAGTGGTTAGGACTCCATGCTTTTACTGCCAACGGCCTAGGTTCAATCCCTAGTCAGGGAACTAAGATACCACGAGCTGCACGGTGTGGCTGAAGTTTTCACTGTTTGAAGTCACTTCTTTGGGTTAAGGCACTGTCTCCAGAAGGCCACGTTAAATGCATGTTACCGGGACTTGGGGCGGCAGCGACTCTTCAGTCCCTCGACTAAGATCTAAAATTTCCAGTTTTAATACATTAAGAACAATTCCTAAAAAGCTAAAAGTACTGAGAAATTTGGTGGTTTACTTATCTGAATAACTCCCTGGGAAATAAGCAAATTAAAAATTATTAATATTCGGGAATGTTATTTTGAAGATATTCCCTGGAGGATTTTGTAGGTGAATATGAAAATTTTTGTTTCAAATTTGAAAGATTAATATAGTTTTATGTCTGTTTTTAAATTTCTTCTTTCTCTCCCTTAAAGCTACCCTTTCATTTCTGGTTTCACTGTTATCACAACTTCATAACTTCAAATATATATTTAATCACCTTGCAAAAATGTTCTTGTTTTCACCATATCACTCATAGTGCCATATAGAACGTTTATTTCAACAGGACTATGATCTTTGACCTTACCAGTAAGAGTTAAAAATGTGCTGAAAACCTTGACCGGCATCCTCATCCTACGAGTTTATTAAGAAAACTTTCCTCCCTTCACCAACGCTATTGTAGTTGAACAGTAACTTTCTGCATAACCCTTCTACCCATGATTCATACACCCTCTTGACAATCAAGTTCGCTGGCCATAACCAATCTAAACGTGGCCTTATCTGACTTTATCTTCTTTAGTGTAAAAGAAGCCGTTTTGTTTTTTTGTAAGTTTAGTCTTGTCTGGCTCAACACTTGTATTGGAAAGAATATATCTCATGATTCCTTCCACTGACTTACTCCACTCCAAAGAATGAATTGTCTGATTAAGATTCAGAAAAAATCTCTCTCTCTTCTTTCTCTCCCATTTTGCTCTTTCTCTGCCTTGTTCTCTTTCCATATGAAAAATTGGTGGTTCTACTTTGTTACTTCTAGACGATATTGACCTTGCATTCTGGCCCCTTCTAGAGGTAAATATGGAAGCCCACTTTTCTCTCTGTTTCCAGTAAGGGACTTTAAGGATGGAAGATAATGATTCTAAATTGAGTGTATCATCCCTGCAGATGCAAAACCTCCTTTGGTTGGATTGCCCAGAGTTCAATAATTTAATCATTTATGGAGATTATAAGAATACTTGACTATGGCCTATATCTAACCCACAATTTCCAATCTAGTCTTTATTGGTATTAATTTATTAGTATTAATACCAATACTTGGATATCCTTCTCTTTGACGCCACTGTTTGATTTCTCAGTTGAGTCTGAACTTAGATGAGACATTAGGGGTGTGGGAAATTATTACTAGTAAACCCGAACACAGGAATATAAACCCAATAAAATAGGTTTGTAGCCCTGACAGCCATGTTAGCATATTTTCTTCACCTTACCCACAGCTGAATGACCAGAGTTAAATATTTTGACTCATAAATGGATTTATCAGATTCTATTTCTTCAGCATTAAATTTTATACTGAGATATTCACTATCTCCATGTATCTTAGAAACTATGAAGTGACCAATATTTGGCCTGCTCTGTAAGAGGAAGGATATAAAATGTACTAAGAGAATAAAAATAAACCAAATCAGAGCAGAGATAACATATTGAGAGAACTACCATGGCTTGGTTTCAAGGTTTAGTTTGAGCTGAATGTATAACTTTGGATTCCTTGCATCTATATAATACTTAAGTTATGTTTAGGTGTCTTAAAACAAATAATTTATTATAGAAATAATTCTGCTAGTAGCAGATACTAATACCTAGTTAACCCAATACAAATTGCCAAGCTCTTTATTCCTTGTTTGCCTCCACTATGGGAAAAGTTAAATATTTACCTCCCCAGATTTTCTGGGAGTTAAGCATTGTAGAAATCTAAGTCTACTTAGTGCTCCTATGAAAGTTTTGTTTTCTTCATAATAATGACTGAGTAAACTGGTACCAAACACTCCCTACAACTGGGCTGAATATCTCCTAGAACTTATTTTCCCAAGGGAAATTACTCATTAATAACTAGCTACCCCAGGACAAAGGGGAATATTGGGTCAGATAATATGGATCCTTATATAATATGCTATACTTAGAAACTTTGATTTCAAGGTCACTTTTATAAGGTAGAGTTTGTCTCACAGGGCTCAATTATACTGATTCAAAAGATGAAATTGTAATTTGACACTACCATTATGAAAACAGTGGTTCTAGGGAGTATAAAGGTTTCAGGAGTAGAGCTGAAATTACTGTCACTGGGAACAGTGCTTAATTAGTTTTAGATATCTTTTCTACTTAAGACTGATATATTAACTTGCTGGAGCTTTATTTTTCATTACCAAAGTCCCAGGCTGATTAACTTGTTCTGTGATCTGTGTAATCAATTGTTTATCGTGCATTGAACCAACAGCTGCAGAACACAGTTGGAAATAACCCAGGAGTAAAGGAAGACATGATTTCAGGAATAGAAAAACAAAATGTAAGGAATCAAGCCAACTGAAATATAACTTATGCAGAGATGAGTTTAAAGGTGTCTCTTGTGTGCTACTTCTTAGGTGTTAACAAGAATTAGTCACAGCACTTAGGTCTTAAAGTAAAAATACTGACATAATGTAGGAAGTAAATTATCTGTCAGCATAACTGAAAAGTTTGGGTTCCTATTTTTACACTGAAAAGTTTAATTATGTTGCCAGAAAAACTTACGGTGTTCTTCAGAGGTTTTTTTATTATTGGTGTTCTAGTTATATACAACTATTGGACTGAAGTCCTTTTATTATTTTCATATATAAAATATAATAAACCACTTTATTTACTTTTTGATACATTATTAAGAAATGCTTATTTAAAATAGATTTCTAATTTATTTATACTCTCAATTAAATTTTTATTTTAATGACAAATTATGTTAGTAAATGGTTAGTGTGAGCTGTAAACAGTGCATTCCATAGCAATGAATATTCATTTGTTATTTATTTATTTTAACTTAATTAGTTAATATTTAACACTGAGGTAAATTAGGTTTTTACAAAAATATTTTACTATTTAATTTCAAAACTATCAACTTTCAAAAAGAAAACAGCAGGAAATGATAAGATAGAGCAAATTTAATTTTTAATTATAATTCAAATTTTAAATGATTTTCCTCATTTTGCTTTCATTTTATTTTTTCAGTAATTTGCCTTGTTTCCTTTCACTAGATTTGAATCTTATAAAAAATTTTTGCACATCACACTCCACCTCAGCATCTGCTTCTGGAGAACCCAATTTGTGACAATATCCTACATGTAAATCAGATAAAATTCATTTTATAGCATTTTCTTCTAAACAGTATTTATCTTATTAATTTAGGAGATTTCATTTTTCTTTCTTGATATAATTTTAATGACTTAGAGAAAATATACTTTCTCTATAGAAAATGATTGATCTTATTAGTTTTAGCAGCTTCATTTAAGAAAATTAATAACACATCTTCCTAAACACCTCATTGACTGTCTCCACTATATCAATTCATTTTCTCAGAAAAAGTTAAGGAATGAGATCAGAATGTGGATATGTTGCAATAGGCGGAGCTATGGAACAAAAGTGAGAAAAAATGTGCTTTCAAATTTTTCTAAATTTGCTTTACTATTATTTTTATATCTATCTATCATCTATCTATCTATCTATTTATCTATCTATCTATCTATCATCTATCATCTATCTTTGTTGGGGAAGGAAGATAGTATTAGAATCTTTTTAAAAGAAAAATATTAGAGAAACATTTATATTTTCTCTTTAACAATTTCAAGGTCAGTTTTATTTAGGAATTTTTTTTTTTGGCCGTGTCACACGGCTTGGGGAATCTTAGTTCCCTGACCAGGGACTGAACCTGGGCCCTCGGCAGTGAAAGTGTGTAGGCCTAACCACTGGACCACCAGGGAATTCCTTATTCAGGATTTTTAAATTGCCCAAGTTATTGTTACTTTAAAGCATGTACAAATTATCCACACTATTGAGAAGTGAGTATTAATTACATATATTTCATTGTAGATAATATGTTAAGCTTCAGAATGTAATTCTATTATTTCTTTGAAAAATGTTAGAGGTAAACATAACCAGAAAATATTGATATATTCATTAGTTCACACACTCTTTAGATATTTATCCAGGTCCACTGCATGAAAGATAATCTGCTACACAAGGCAAATGCAAAGATAATTAACAAATTATGCCCTTTAAAGGCCTTACAACTTACTGAGGGAGATAAACATACAATTATGTAACTACAGTATGGTGTAATAACCCCTGATAAAGGAACTGTGATGAAGAAAATCATATGTACTTGAAGGAACAACTAAATCTAACTTGGATGAGTTGAGAGGGGGGTGGAAAGACAACACAACACACACACGTGCACACACAGACAAACACTCCTTCCAACTTCCAATACCACAATTCTGTATTACATTCCATTTTTGGTTTAGTCATAATTATATGCAAAATGAACATTTAATAAATCTTATGACTATGTAAAAACTAATTCAAACAATAGGTACATAGCATATTCTGTTTTTACCTTTTACAATGTTTTCTTTTTTATGAAGTTATTTGATGCTTTTCTTTTTGCTTTCTTATTTTTCTACCTACTTATCACTATTTCTCACCCAAATGCTCTTCATAGGATCATTTCATGTGGCTCTTTGCCACAGCCCACCCCACTTCCAACCCCCTGAAATTTCTAATCATCTTACTCCAATCTGCATTGGAGTTTCTAGGCTTACTATCCATTTTCATCCTCAGACTTCCTTCATCATCATCGCTGAAATTCCTATCTGTATTCTTTGGGGAGGTTTTAAGATATATTCATTAATCCTACTATTCTAAACATTTAAGGAATCCTGACTATGAATTCTTTTCACTCATTTTCTTGACTGTTTGTGTGATTTATATTTTTATTTTGGGGAAAAATTCTTGTGATATTTATTTAATTATGATCCTCCATCTTTTTCTTATGTTCTTAATTTCTGGGTATCTTATTGAATTGAATCAGTAGATTTTATGTGATATTTTACAATATTTTTCCTTTTTGTTCTGCCTTTTGAACAATTTCATAAACTTTATCTTCTGATTCTTCTACTGATTTTTAAATTACAGTAATAATGTTTTTATTTTTAAAATATATTTATTTTCTGAATATTTCTTGTATCATTGCATCCAAGTATTTTTTCTCAGCTGATATATCTCCACTTATCTCTGAGTAGTTTTCAAAGACTTTTTTTTCTGATTCCTTTGATTCCCTCTGTTTATATTCAGTTCACTTTTTCTTTTTTATTGTTTTGGTTTTGGTGTCTTGTGTTAAACTTTCCCCTAATGTCTGATGATCTGGAAACCTTCATTCAGATTTAAGATAAACATCTTTTTTTTTTTCCTCAGATCTTTCTTTAATTTATTGAGCACTCTTTTAAAATTTTTTCCATTTTAAGCTTCAATACTTTTTCAATCATCTTGTATAAAACACATGGGTGCCAAAATATGAAATACATTAATATCTTTGTAAAATACTTAAATGTTTAACACATAATAATAATGCTGATTTTTAAAAGTATAATGTGCAAACCAGAGATTTTTATATTTTTTAAAAAATTAAAATTATTGCTACCAAAGGGAAGCATACATATCTCAGCTCAATCAAGAAAATGACTGATTTCCCAGTGTGTCCTATGCTTTAGACTCTAATTAACTGAGTCCACAGAACATTCGTACATAAGATTAACTTAACTAAAAGTTAACAGGTATGTTAAGTGGCCAGGATATCTATCTGCCTAGAGTCATGTACCAAAATGTTAATTGCAGCTCTATTTACAATAGCCAGGATATGGAAGCAACCTAAGTGTCCATCATCGGATGAATGGATAAAGAAGATGTGGCACATATATACAATGGAATATTACTCAGCCATAAAAAGAAACAAAATTGAGTTATTTGTAGTGAGGTGGATGGACCTAGAGTCTGTCATACAGAGTGAAGTAAGTCAGAAAGAGAAAGACAAATACCATATGCTAACACATGTATATGGAATCTAAGAAAAAAAATGTAATGAAGAACCTAGGGGAAAGACGGGAATAAAGACACAGACCTACTAGAGAATGGACTTGAGGATATCGGGATGGGGAAGGGTGAGCGGTGACAAAGCGAGAGAGTGGCATGGACATATATATACTACCAGATGTAAAACAGATAGCTAGTGGGAAGCAGCCGCATAGCACAGGGAGATCAGCTCGGTGTTTTGTGACCACATAGAGGGGTGGGATAGGGAGGGTGGGAGGGAGGGAGACGTAAGAGGGAAGAGATATGGGAACATATGTATAGGTATAACTGAGTCACTTTGTTATAAAGCAGAAACTAAAAAAAAAAAAAAACCTGGATTAATAAAGGGTAATATATATGACAATCTTCTGCACTGATTTTTTCTGTACATATTTGATCTCAGGAAAATGAGCATGTCCCAAAGTCACAGAAATAGTGCATGAGTAATTCTTAAAAAGCTGCTGTAGGCATTCCAGTCATTTTTTTCTTCAGAACAATGTCTTCAGTATACTACTTTAAGAAAAAGTATACTTTTGCATGCATTCTCATTTGACCCTTCAGCCTCTAAATGTTAGTCCTAGCTTTGCTATAGATCTTTGCATTTGAAATAAAATTTAAAGAAGAGACTACCAAAGTCAGCTAGCTGGGACTAGAAGAACCCAGGGAATATGACCACCACCTATATTGCTTTCAGGTCTCACACTGCCTTCATCCTTCCTCTACTTCTCTTTTTGTCTTTAATGTCCTTATTCAGAATCTAGAATCTAGGCAGTAAGATAAACTTCTTTGAAACTGGTCAGAAGCCCATGGGAATAGGTTGGGCTTGTGAACTTTGTGATTTCCCGACAGAGGATGTGACTTGCCAAGTCACTGAGAAAATCCTATAAAAGGAAGAGGCCTGCTATCTATTGACTTTCTGTACTAAAGGGATGTCTGTGGAGGAAAGAAAAGAAGGCAAGTGACCCAGTCTAATCTCTTTGTCAATCTTAATTCTGAGTAAACAAACTAATGATATTTGTTAGGAGCAAGAGAACTTCACTATGAAATGTCCTTAGCAAGATGTCACTAGCTAGAGATTATCTATAGTAAATAACAGAGTCTATGAATCATTGGTCTCTGGAGGATGCCACATGGATTACATATTTAAGGCAAAATATAGAGATTTGTGATCATTTAAATATTCCCTCTGTATGGGTGAACCTGTGAATCTCACATAGCAATCTTATCTATTCTGGACCTGAGTGTCATGGACTAAATGGGAAGAACTTGGGATGTTACTCTTGATATCCCAGACAACTCACTGCCTTGTCTGAGCTTTTTTATTGGTTGTATCATTCAAATTATTTAGTAAAATCTTTGATTTGTATGAGTCTAATTTGACAATCTGAGCTTCTGTATTAGCTCACCTGACTTCTAACATTTTGAGAGCTAAGCATGGTAAGAAAGCTGGAATTATTTCTTTTTAGTCTGTAGTCTTCTGCTTAATCCAATTTCTTTTTTCATTATGACACCTGTTCTCCTGTTCCTTATGTATGTTGTGTCTGATACCCTGTGTTTGGAGATACTTTGGTTCAATTTTTCCCCCAGAAATTAAATTTCTTTTTTCTTTCTTGAAGAGGAGAAGTGCCCTGTCAGCTGAATGGGTAAGGGAGAGGACAGAGAACTGTCCAACTTAACTTAATAAATAGTTTCTGTAACCTCCCCATTTCAGCTCCACCATTGTCTTGACTCTTACGGAGTTACCTGGGGTCTGCAATGTCTGAAAGTTTTTAGCTACTTCAGTTCATTTTTTTTTTTTTTTTTGGTTAACATCCCAATATGTAGGCATCTTTTTTTTCAGTTACTTTTAAACCATCACTTTTCTATTTTTCAAAATTGTGCTGCAAACTGTTTTCTGCTTTTTCCCTTTCTCTTTGTGCATGATTATGCAGTTTAATCATGTACTCTCATTTTTGTAGGGTTTATCTCCATATTCATTACAAATACCTAACTTCAGGAATGGCCTCAGACCGGCACCTGGGAAATGAGTTCTGATCCATTAGAATATTATGTCTGAGAAGAACATTTTTGTATGTTTGACATTTTGGGCCAAGTGGCACAACTCTGATTAAATAGTTTATTCTTAGAATGTGATATATGAGGTATGCATATCTTTGCTCTGGGGGTCTGAAATCTGAATAGCTGAAATTTTAACACAGGTATTTCAGCCTTCCTGTCAGATATGCAATAAAATTCCTGGACATGAAGGCTTGGGTGGGCCAATCTGACTGGCCAGACTTCATATGTGTTGTCACACGTCACTGCTGGGACAATTAGCCATATCCATGTAACTCCACTGGAAGAGGACATGTGGAAATGTGTGCCTTGCTTCTCCTGGACTTTGTCCCATATACCTTCAGGCTTTGCTAATTTTAGAGAATGTTCTGGGTTAATGGTAATGTTCTATACCTCGATAGTGTTGGTTGCATAGACATATTTATTTGTCAAAACTTATCAAATGGTATGCTTAATATTTATGAATTTCATTGTATGTAAACTTTACCTAGAAATAATTTTAAAGAAATAGTAAAACCTAGTTAATGACATGTATACTGAAGTTTTCAGGGTAGCCTGTGTGGATGTCTGTACTTATTTTTAAATGTCTCAAAAAGAAACATAGAATAATGGATGGACATTGGGATAGAAAAGTGGATAGATACTCATATAAAGCAAGTCTAGTAAAATGTTAATGCTTGACTCTAGGTGATGAGTATATGAGTGTTCAGTGTAAAATCTCTTCAAATTTTATGTTTAAAATTTTCCTAATAAAATATTTGAAAAATCACAACTGGAACATTACAACAAAATCTCCATTTTTACTGTGATTTTGAAGCTGAAATATTGATCTCAATAAAGTTTCCTCAAGAAAGCTTTCTGAAAATTTTATGTTTTCCCTATTGGCCTCTTACTTATCTTAAAAATGTCATGAGAAAAGTCATCTTCTACTGTTCCCACTACTTTGGTTTTAGAACTGTCACTACAAATTGCTACATATTTGCTAGTCTTAAAGCAACAGTCTATTTTAGAATCTTGGGGTAGATTATAATAGCATAAAATGTCAACAGGATCCATTAGTTAATAATAAAAAGAACTTGTTGCCTGTACAATTGTGAACTCAATAAAGAAAATGAACTAGAAAGAATGAAATAAAAAGTTCTATTAGGCTTATAATCTATAATGTTCTCATTGTTCAGAAATAATCTACTGGAATCTGGTTATAGTTCATGATTATGCCCTTATATTGTCCCTATTCATTCTGTTTAAGTTTTTTAAAAAACTTCTTTAAATATATTAATTTTCATCACATTTTAATCTTTCTCTGCTTCATCCAAGCAACAAGATGAATGGCTAAATGAGCTGGAACATTTTAGGCATATTCTCATACACTCTCTTATAGATCATCCTAACATGCACATTGCCCTGCCTGCTCCCCGTGTCCTCAAGTACATTCTCTACATCTGAATCTTTATTCCTGTCCTGCCCCTAGGTTCTTCAGAACCATTTATTTTTTTAGATTCCATATATATGTGTAAGCATATGGTATTTCTTTTTCTCTTTCGGACTTACTTCACCCTGTATGACATACACTAGGTCCATCCACCTCAATACAAATAACTCAATTTCGTTTCTCTTTATGGCTGAGTAATATTCCATTGTATATATGTGCCACATCTTCTTTATCCATTCATCTGTCAATGGACATTTAGGTAGCCTCCATGTCCTGACTATTGTAAATAGTGCTGCAATGAACATTGTGGTACATGACTCCTTTTGAATTATGCTTTTCTCAGGGTATATGCCCAGGAGTGGGATTGCTGGGTCGTACAGTAGTTCTATTTTTGATTTTTTAAGGAACCTCCATACTGTTCTCCATAGTGGCTGTATCAACTTACATTCCCACCAACAGTGAAAGAGGAGTCCCTTTTCTCCACACCTTCTCCAGCATTTATTGTTTGTAGATTTTTTGATGATGGCCATTCTGACTGGTGTGAGGTGATACCTCATGTGGTTTTGATTTGTATTTCTCTAATGATTAGTGATGTTGAGCATCCTTTCATATGTTTATTAGCGATCTGTATATCTTCTTTGGAGAAATGTCTATTTAGGTCTTTGGGCAATTTTTGGATTGGGCTGTTTGTTTTTTTGATATTAAGTTGATGAGCTGCTTATATATTTTGGAGATTAATCCTTTGTCAGTTGCTTCATTTGCAAGTATTTTCTCCCATTCTGAGGGTTGTCTTTTCGTCTTGTTTATGGTTTCCTTTGCTGTGCAAAAGGTTCTAAGTTTCATTAGGCCCCACTTGTTAATTTTTCTTTTTATTTCCATTACTGTAGGAGGTTGGTCAAAAACGATCTTCCTGTGATTTATGTCATAGAGTGTTCTGCCTATGTTTTCCTCTAAGTGTTTGATAGTTTCTGGCCTTACATTTAGATCTTTAATCCATTTTGAGTTTATTTTTGTGCATGGTGTCAGGCAGTGTTCTAATTTCATTCTTTTACATGTAGCTGTCCAGTTTTCCCAGCACCACTTATTGAAGAGGCTGTCTTTTCTCCATTGTATATTCTTGCCTCCTTTATCAAAAATAAGGTGACCATACGTGCGTGGGTTTATCTCTGGGCTATGTATCCTGTTCCATTGATTTATATTTCTGTCTTTGTGCCAGTACAATACTGTCATGATTACTGTAGCTTTGTAGTAGAGTCTGAAGCCTGGGAGAATGATTCCTCCAGCTGTGTTTTTCATTCTCAAGATTGCTTTGGCTACTGGGGGTCTTTTGTGTTTCCATACAAATTGTGAAATTTTTTGTTCTACTTCTGTGAAAAATTACGTTGGTAGTTTGATAAGGATTGCATTAAATGTGTAGACTGATTTGGGTAGTACAGTCATTTTCAATATGCTGATTCTCCCAATCCAAGAACTTGGTATGTCTCTCCATCTATTTGTATCTTCTTTAATTTCTTTCATCAGTGTCTTATAATTTTCTGCATACAGCTCTTTTGTCTCCTTAGGTAGGTTTATTCCTAGGTATTTTATTCTTTTTGCTGCAATGGTAAATGGGAGTGTTTCCTTAATTTCTCTTTCAGATACTTCATCATTAGTGTACAGGAATGCAAGAGATTTCTGTACATTAATTTTGTATCCTGTGACTTTCCCAAATTCATTGATTAACTCTAGTAATTTTCTGGTAGCATCTTTAGGATTCCCTATGTATAGTATCATCTCATCTGCAAACAGTGACAGCTTTACTTCTTCTTTTCCGATTTGGATTCCTTTTATTTCTTTTGCTTCCCTGATTGCTATGGCTAAAACTTCCAAAACTATGTTGATTAACAGTGGTGAGAATGGCAACCTTGTCTTGTTCCTGATCTTAGTGGAAATGGTTTTAGTTTTTCACCATTGAGAACGATGTGGGCTGTAGGTTTGTCATATATGGCCTTTATTACGTTGAGGTGAGTTCCCTCTATGCCTACTTTCTGCAGGGTTTTTATCATAAATGGGTGTTGAATTTTGTCAAAAGCTTTCTCTGCACCTGTTGAGCTGATCATATGGTTTTTATCCTTCAATTTATTAATATGGCATATCACATTGATTGATTTGCATATAATGAAGAATCCTTGCATTCCTGGTATAAACCCCAATTGATCATGGTGTATGATCCTTTTAATGTGCTGCTGGATTCTGTTTGCTAGTATTTTCTTGAGGATTTTTGTATCTATCTTCATCAGTGATATTGGCCTAAAGTTTTCTTTTTTTGTGACATCTTTGTGTGGTTTTGGTATCAGGGAGATGTTAGCCTTGTAGAATGAGTTGGGGAGTGTGCCTCCCTCTGCTCTATTTTGGAAGACTTTGCAAAGGATAGGTGTTAACTCTTCTCTAAATGTTTGATAGATTTCACCTGTGAATCTATCTGGTTCTGGGCTTTTGTTTGTTGGAAGATTTTTAATCACAGTTTCAATTTCAGTGCTTGTGATTGGTCTGTTTATATTTTCTATTTCTTCCTGGTTCAGTCTTGGAAGTTTGTGCTTTTCTAAGAATTTGTCCATTTCTTCCAGGGTGTCTATGTTATTGGCATATAGTTGCTTGTAGTAATCTCTCATGATCCTTTGTATTTCTGCAGTGTCAGTTGTTCCTTCTCCTTTCTCATTTCTAATTCTTTTGATTTGAGTCTTCTCCCTTTTTTTCTTGATGAGTCTGGCTAATGGTTTATCAATTTTGTTTATCTTCTCAAAGAACCAGCTTTTAGTTTTATTGATCTTTGCTACCGTTTCCTTCATTTCTTGTTCATTTATTTCTGATCTGTTCTTTATGATTTCTTCCCGTCTGCTATCTTTGGGTTTTTTTGTTGTTGTTCTTCTTCTTTCTCTAATTGCTTTAGGTGTAATGTTAGGTTTTTTATTTGAGATGTTTCTTGTTTCTTGAGGTAGGATTGTATTGCTGTAAACTTCCCTCTTAGAACTGCTTTTGCTGCCATTGTATTTTCATTCTCATTTGTTTCTAGGTATTTTTTGATGTCTACAGTGATCTCTTGGTTATTTAGTAGCATATTGTTTGCCTCCATGTGTTTGTATTTTTTACAGTTTTTTCCCTGTAATTGATATCTAGTCTAATAACGTTGTGATTGGAAAAGGTATTTGATACAATTTCAATTTTCTTAAATTTACCAAGGCTTGATTTATGGCCCAAGATATGATCTATCCTGGAGAATGTTCCATGAGCACTTGAGAAGAAAGTGTATTCTGTTGTTTTTGGATGGAATGTCCTATAAATATCAATTAAGTCCATCTTGTTTCATGTGTCATTTAAAGCTTGTGTTTCCTTATTTTTTTTCATTTTGGTTGATCTGTCCATTTGTGAAACTGGGGTGTTAAAGTCCTCTACTATGATTGTTTTACTTTCGACTTCCCCTTTTATGGTTGTTAGCATTTGCCTTTTGTATTGAGGTGCTCCTATGTTGGGTGCATAAATATTTACAATTGTTATACCTTCTTCTTGTATTGTCCCTTTGATCATGATGTGGTATCCTTCTTTGTGTCTTGTAATGCATTTATTTTAAAATCTATTTTGTCTGATATGAGAATTGCTAGCCCAGCTTTCTTTTGATTTCCATTTGCATGGAATATCTTTTTCCATCCCATCACTTTCAGTCTGTATGTGTCCCTAGGTCTGAAGTGGGTCTCCTATAGACAGCATATATACCAGTCTTGTTTTTGTATCCATTAAGCCAGTCTATGTCTTTTGGTTGGAGCATTTAATCCATTTACATTTAAGGTAGTTATTGATATGTATGTTCCTATTACCATTTTCTTTTTGTTTTGTGTTTGTTATTGTAGGTCTTTTCCTTCTCTTGTGTTTCCTGCCTAGAGAAGTTCATTTAGCATTTGCTGTAAAGCTGGTTTGGTGGTGCTGAATTCTCTTAGCTCTTGCTTGTGTGTAAGGGTTTTAAATTCTTAACAAGATCCTTGCTGGGTATAGTAATCTTGGTTTTAGGTTTTTCCCTTTCATCACTTTAAATTTGTTCTGCCACTCCCTTCTGGCTTGCAGAGTTTCTGCTCTAAGGTCAGCCATTAACCTTATGGTGATTCCCCTGTATGTTATTTGTTGCTTTTCCCCTGTTGCTTTTAATATTTTTCTTTGTATTTAATTTTTGATATTTTGATTAATATTCATCTTGGTTTGTTTCTCCTTGGGTTTATCCTGTGTGGAACTGTCTGTGCTTCCTGGACTTGACTGACTATTTCTTTTCCCATTTTAGGGAAGTTTTCAACTATAATCTTTTCAAATATTTTCTCAGTCCCTTCCTTTTTCTCTTCTTCTTCTGGGACCCATATAATTTAAATGCTTGTGCATTTACTGTTGTCCCAGAGGTCTCTGACAGTGTCCTCAATTCTTTTCAGTCTTTTTTCTTTATTTTGTTCTGTGGTAGTTATTTCCACTATTTTATCTTCCAGGTCAGTTATCCATTCTTCTGCCTCAGTTATTCTGCTATTGATTTCTTCTAGAGATTTTAAAATTTCATTTATTGTGTTGTTCACCATTGTTTGTTTGCTCTTTAATTCTTCTTCTAGGTCCCTGTTAAACGTTTCTTGTATTTTCTGCATTCTATTTCCAAGATTTTGGATCATCTTTACTCTCATAAATCTGAATTCTTTTTTAGTAGACTGCCTATTTCCTCTTAATTTGTTTGCTTTGGTGGGGTTTTACCTTGCTCCTTCATCTGCTGTGTGTTTCTCTGTCTTCTCATTTTGCTTAACTTACTGTGTTTGGGGTCTGCTTTTCACAGGCTGCAGGTTTGTATTTTCCATTGTTTTGGGCGTCTGTCCCCAGTGGCTAAGGTTGGTTCAGTGGGTTGTGTAGGCTTCCTGATGAAGGGGAATAGTGCCTGTGTTCTGGTGGATGAGGCTGGATCTTGTCTTTCTGGTGGGCAGGACTGAGTCTGGTGGTGTGTTTTGGGGTGCCTGTGAACTTGGTATGATTTTAGGCAGCCTCTCTGCTAATGTGTGGGTTTGTATTCCTTTCTTGCTCGTTGTTTGCCATGCGGTGTCCAGCACTGGATCTTGCTGGTCGTTGGGTGGAGCTGGGTCTTAGCGTGAGGCGGAGATCTCTGGGAGAGCTCTCACCAGTTGGTATTACGTGAGGCTGTGGTGTCTAGTGATCCAGTGTCCTGAACTCTGATCTAGTCTCTCTCACCTGTGAGGCTCAGGCCTGACACCTGTCCAGAGCACCAAGACCCTGTCAGCAACACAGCTCAGAAGAAAAAGAAGAAAAAGAAGAAAGAAAAATAAAATTAAATAAAATTATTAAAATAAAAAATTTAAAAATATATTATTAAAATAAAAAATTTAAAAAGTAAAAAAAAAGAAGAGAGTAACCAATCCAATAAATAAATCCACCAATGATAACAAGCACTAAGCTAAACTAAGATAAACATATAGGGCTTCCCTGGTGGTGCAGTGGTTCAGAATTCACCTGCCAATGCAGCGGACACAGGTTTGAGCCCTGGTCTGGGAAGATCCCATATGCCGCGGAGCAGCAAAGCCTGTGAGCCACAACTACTGAGCCTGTGCTCTAGAGCCCACAAGCCACAACTACTGAGCCCGGGTGCCACAATAAATGAGCCCATGGGCCACAACTACTGAGCCTGCGCTCTAGAGACCGCGATCCACAACTACTGAGCCTGTGTGCCGCAACTACTGAAGCCTGCATGCCTAGAGCCCATGCTCCACAACAAGAGAACCCACCACAATGAGAAGCCTGTGCACCGCGATGAAGAGCAGCCCCCGCTCACCTCAACTAGAGAAAGCCCGTGCATAGCAACGAAGACCCAACATAGCCAAAAATAAATAAATAAATTTATTAAAAAACGAAAACAGGAAAAAAAACCCATACATATCTGAAACTACTCTGCTGCATACAGCAATCCCCAATCTACAGTTGTTCCCGAAGTCCACCGCTGAAATTTTGGGGTGATTCTTTTTCTATTCAGGTATTCCACAGATGCAGGGTACATGAAGTTGACTGTGGAGATTTAATCCACTGCTCCTGAGGCTCCACTGAGAAATTTCCCTTTCTCTTCTTTGTTCACACAGCTCCTGGGGTTCAGCTTTGGATATGGCCTTGCCTCTGCATGTAGATTGCCCTGTAGTGTCTGTTCTTCACCCAGATAGGAGGGGATTAAAGGAGCCACTGATTAGGGGGCTGTGGCTCACTCAGGCAGGGTAGATGGAGGGGTACAGAATGCGGGGTTAGCCTGCATAGGCAGAGGTCAGCATGATGTTGCAACAGCCTGAGGCGTGCCATGTGTTCTCCTGGAGAAATTGTCCCTGGAACATGGGACCCTAGCAGTGGTAGGCTGCACAGGCTCCCAGGGAAGTGTGGATATTGACCCGTGGTTGCACACAGGATTCTCAGTGGCTGCAGCAGCAGCCTTAGCGTTTCATGACCATCTCTGGTGTCAGCACTGAATGCTGTGGCTCTGAAGCTCACTTAGGCGGTGCTCTGAATCTTCTCTCCTCACACATGCTTTTGGGAAGTCTGAGGTCTTCTGCCAGCATTCAGTAGGTGTTCTGTAGTAGTTGTTCCAGATGTAGATGTATTTTTGATGTATTTGTGGGGAGGAAGGTGATCTCCACGTCTTACTCCTCCACCATCTTGAAGGTCCTCCTGTGGGTTGTTTTTTTTATATTAATTTCTCCCATATTAAATCATGAGCTGCCAGAAACCAGAAGCCATAACTTCTTCATCTCTATATCTCTAAAACCCAACACACAGCCTGATTTATATAACATACTTGTTTAAAAAAAATAAGTGTATCACTGTGATGTTAATGGCCAAATGGATTTTTAAAAATTAAACACCCATTTTTTTCAAATCAGATGCTTATACAGTCAAGCCTCATTTCTCACAGATTTATTTGTAACCATAAAATTAATGCTAAAGGTGTTTTTGCAGTAATTCTCAAAGACTTGAGAAAATTTTGAGTCACTAGATGTGCATGTTCCCAGCTGAGGTCAAACAAGGCCACTCTTTGTCTTCTTGTTTCAGCTGTCACACAGGAATGACCAGAGGATGGAGATGGTAGGGGACAGGACAGAGTAGTTCAAGTTGCTCAATCTCTAGGGCAAGTTGGAACTCTGGTATGTGTTAGTCGGTGACCTCAGGCAAGTCACTGAACACTTTGAACCTCATTTTCTCCTTTGTAAAATAAATTTTAAAAAAGAGCCTAAGCATCCAAACTGGAAAAGAAGGAATAAAGTTATATCTGCTTGCAGACGACATGATCTTATATGTAGAAAACACTGAAGATTGCACTGTTAGAAGTAATAAACTAATTCAGCAAAGTTACAGAAAACAAATACAAAAGTCAGTTGCATTTCTTTACACCAACAACAAACATCACAAAAAGGAAATTAAGAAAAATAATCCAATTTATAATACCATCCAAAGGTTGTTTAGGAATAAACAACCAACGAGGCAAAAGACATGCACATGAAAAACTACAAAACGTTGCTGAAAGAAATTAAAGAAAATGAAAATAAATATTTAGTGTTTATGGATTGGAAGACTTACTATCATTAATAAGATGTCAATACTACCCAAAGCAATGTAGAGACTCAATGCAATCCTTATCAAAATACCAACATTTTTGTAGAAATAGAAAAACCCACCCTATAATTCACATGGAATCCCAAGGAACCCCTGAAAGCCAAAACAATCTGTAAAAAGAACAAAGTTGGACCTCTCACACGTCCTGATTTCAAACTTACTGCAAAGCTATAGTAATCAAATGGTGTGGTACTGGCATAAAGACAGACATATAGACTGGTGGAAAAGAATAGATAGCCAGAAATAGACCTTCACATATATGGCCAAATGATTTTTAACAAGGGTGCCAAGACCATTTAATGGAAAAGGACAGTCTTTTCAATAAATGGTGTTGGGAGAACTCGATATCCAAATGCAAATGAATGACATTGGATCTTTATGTTACATCATATAGAAAAATTAACTCATTTGGATCAAAGTCCTAAATGTAGGAGTTAAAACTATAAAACTCTTAGAGGAAAACATAGGGGAAAATTTTATGACATTGGATTTGGCAATGATTTCTTGGCTATGACACCAAAAAGCACAGGCAACAAAAGAAAACACAGATAAACTGACTTCACCAAAATTAAATTTGTTTTGTGGCCCAGAGGACACTATCAACAAAGTGAAAGAGTAACCCACCAAATGGAAGAAAAAATTTTCAAATCATGTATATGATAAGGGATTAATATCTAGAATATATAAAGAACTCCTACAACTGAATAATAAGAGCAGCATAAAACCAAGCAACCTGATTTAAAAATGAGCAAAGGACTTAAAGAGACATTTCTCCAAAGAAGATATATAGATGGCCAATAAGGACATGAAAGGATACTCTCAGTGTGACTAATCATCAGGGACATGAGGAAAATGCAAATCAAAACCATAATGGGATATCAATTCACACCCATTAGGATACCTATTGTTAAAAAAAAGAAATCAGTGTTGGTAAGAATGTGGAGAAATTGGAACCCCTGTGTACTGCTGCTGGGGACATAAAATGGTGCAGCCATTATGGATAATGGTATGGCAGCTTCTCAAAGAAATAAATGTAGAATTACCAACTATTTCACTTCTGGGTATATACCCAAAAGAATCAAAAGTAGTGGCTCAAACATGTATTGTGCACCCATAGCACAGCATTATTCACCACAGCCCTATAGCAGCATTATTCACAATAGCCAAAAGGTGGAAGTGACCTAGTTATTCATTCACAGATGTAGGGATAAGCAATATGTGGTATATACATAAAATGGAACACTACTCAGCCTTCAAAAGGAAAAAATTCTGACACACGCTACAGTATAGATGAAATTTGAAGATATTTTACTAAGTGAAATAAGCTAGTTACAACAGGACAAATATTATATGACTCAATTTATATATGAATACCTAGAATAGTCAGATTCACAGAGAAAGTGGAGTGGTGGTTTTTAGAGACTGGAGGAATCGAGAATTCAGAGTTAGTTTAATGGATATGGAGGTTCAGGTTGCGAAGATGTAAAAAGTTCTGGAGGTGAATGGTGGTGATGGTTGTAGGGCAATGTGAATGTACTTGATGTCACTGAACCGTATGCTTAAAAATGGTTAAAATGGTAAAATTTATGTTATGTATATTTTACCACAATAAAACAAAATAAATGAGAAGAACATAGACAAATCTCCAGTGGAGAATAATTCTACATAATTAATATAGAAACCTGCTATCATTAGAGTCTACCCAATAAGTGCGAGCTATACATAATGACTTTCTTCCAAAAGGTACAGTATGTAAGAGAGGGAAAAATAATAACTTTACAATGGAGAAATCTGACAAATACCACCTCAGCCAGGTGATCAAGGTCAATGTCAACAGTGATGTCATATTGATAGCATGTACTCTAGATGTGATGTAACAAGAATGGCAAATTTCCTTTATGGTCTTCCTTCTAAAAATCCATAACAAGGTAAACCATGAGAAAATCATTAGACATAGCCCAACTGAGATATGTTCTACAAAATCCTTGACCAGTACTCTTCAAAACTTTGAATGTCATCAAAAACAAGTCTGACTAACTGTCACAGTCAAGAGGAACCTTAGCTATGTGACATGGCAACTAAGTGCACAGTGGTACCCTCGATGGGATCCTTAAACAGACAAAAGATAGTAGGTAAAAAATTAAAGAAACATGAATAAAGTATGGACTCTAGTTAATAATAATGTATTAGTATTTGTTCATTAATTGTAACAAATACACCTACTTATATAATGTGTTAAAAGGGGAAACTTGGTGTGGGGTACATTTGAACTCTTTATTCCAACTTTGTAATTTTTCTATAAATCTAAAACTGGTCTAAGATAAAATATTTATTTAAAAAAAGAGTGAGAAAATGAGTAGAAAACCACAGACTATGAAAAAATCATACAATATTTATCTAATAGGAATTTTATTTATCATATATAAAATTCTTATAATTCAACAATAAAATGCAAACACTTTAAACTAAGGAAAAGTTATATTCTTAGGTTATTTTCAGGGGAACTGTTTCAATTGACTTTTTTTCCTGGATGAATATTTTACTGGGGAGATCAAAGTAAATAGATACTCTCTGTCCTCTAACAAACATGCTAACATATTAAGCAGAATTCACATTTAACCAGGGATACTGAGAGTGGTATCATACTGGAACATACAGTGAAATTCTTCTCTATGAAACGATGTTGCTTTGCATTATAGGTTATATTTGAGTGCATGAATAGAGGGAGAAATAAAGGGTGAAGCCATAACTCATGAGGCTTAGCTAAGAATTTAAACTTCATAGTCTGCCTGACTTGGGCAAGTCAACTGCATAATCTGTAAATAGCCAGTATTAAGGCATTTGTCAGTATTTTTTATCAATTAAACTTTTTCTTAAATCAAAGAGCATGGTTCTTAACTACTCAAACTCAGAGACTATATTATTTATACAAATGTGTTATATTTTCTTTCTTACTCCACTTTGGGAAAACATTTATGAGTTTCACTAATCAGTATTCTCTTTTGTTCTGTTTACGGTTTGTATGATGAGTGGGAATAGGTAGTAAAGCTCTGGGTTGACACAGGACACAAATATGGTCTAGAATTTCCCCTAAATGAACATGTCAGGATGAAAAAAAGATATGATTTGAAGGTTGTGGACATAATGCTTTGTTTCATATAATAAATTTTTATATTTTAAGTTCTCAGTAGGAGCCTCTTCATTTAAAAGTTAAATTGAGGGCTTCCCTGGTGGCGCAGTGGTTGAGAGTCCGCCTGCCGATGCAGGGGATACGGGGTTGTGCCCTGGTCCAGGAAGATCCCACATGCCGCGGAGCGGCTGGGCCCGTGAGCCATGGCTGCTGAGCCTGTGCGTCTGGAGCCTGTGCTCCGCAATGGGAGAGGCCACAACAGTGAGAGGCCTGCGTACCATTAAAAAAAAAAAAAAAAAAAGTTAAATTGAATGAACCAGATACTGTATTTGTTGCTTACTCAAAAATTAGCCATTCAATTAATAAGAAATGTTGGCAAGGGTTAAGGATCAAGGACACCGCATTATTCATTCATGTATTTATTATGTATTTCCTGCCGCAGTACATTACCCCGTATGTATGTCTTACAAATAAGAATTGGGAAACTTGCAACACACTGAATACCAATTTATCTTAGCTGTGTGGAAAGGTATTACATGCACATGCATTAAAATCACAGCACATTAGACTTGGGACTTTATAGGTCATTTAGTCCAATTTTATCATTTTTTAAATGGTTTGGTGTGGGCATGGGAGTTGCTGTGCAGAACTGAGAAAGGCTAGGTTAAACATCTCAAAATTCACAGGCATACTTGGTTTCAGAACTAGAGCTAGAATCCAGGCATCTTTATTTTCAATATAACACACTCTATACTTCATTAGACTGATAATTTGAAAAATGTGATAATTAATGTTATATCAACTTTATATGAAAATGTATGAACTCTGGTAAAAAATAAAATTTAAATAACCTGTACATATATTTTAAACATTTAAAAATATTATAGATTATGTTAAATATAATTTGCCATTTTATATGTTAGTGCAATAGGAAACCCTAGTCTAATATAATAAGGCCTAAACTCTTAAGATTCTGCATTTCAGGAGATTTACGTTCTTTTCCTTTCCATTATTCTTATATCCCTAATATAAGTATTTTTTTCCTAAAAATAATTAATTCCGAAAATATGTGATTCAATTTTGCATATTGAATGTGTATAGTCTTAGTCTTCCTAAAGGTGAAAGATACATACATTCTGACAGTTTTTTACGTGAACTATTTTTTAACGAGTTCTAAATATTTGGCAAAATAAAAAAGGATAGAATATAGGGCAATAATTTATTTGGGACTGGCTAAAATATCATCCCAAAGTTTTTCTGTCCCTCTACTTCTAAATCTTCTCTTATCAATAGGCATAAATAATCTAAAAGGTAATTTAAAATAAAATAAATAAAAGCTAACTTTAAATAAAGCTGAATATTAGAATAAGCTTAATATGGTAAAGAGAAGGCCATATACACTATATAGCATTGCCACTGGCCTGGGTTACTGAACAATTCACTGGTCCTCATTTTCTTTAATCTTGTGGAACAACAGGGACAAATAACATATCTTTGCAACAGTTGTGTCTGCTTCATAAATTCCATGTTTATGATTCGTTTTTATTATGAAAAATGTCAGGTCTTGTAGTTTACTTCACTGATTTTAGATCATACAAACTGAAATTTAAAAAAATAACAGCAATAATAATTAAAATAAGATACAGAGTTCACTGAAAAACTGGCATAAAATAAAGAACTAGCTATTACTTAAATGACTGTAGACTAAAAATCAACTATTTAGGACACTACAATTTAATTAAAGACTATTGAAAGAATCATTCACTAATTGCTCTTCAAGGTAAGTAATAGCTTTTCTTTGTTTATCTTTAGAACCAGTTCTTCAAAACTCTAGCTGAAATGTTGTTTAAGGGTACAAATTTACAACCAGCAGACATATAATTCCTGGAGATCTAATACACAGTGTAGTGAATATAAACAACAATATTGAATTATAATTATCAAACTTGTTAAGAAAATAGATCCCACTACAAAAAAGAAGTGAAAATTATATGAAGTGATAGTTACTAATTATGCCCACAATGGCAGTCATATTAAAATATATATTAAATCAACATGTTGTACACAAATTTATAAAATGTTACATGTCAAAAAAATAAAATATGTATTGATGGAAAAAAGAGGTAGCAGAGGTTCTGAAATAAAATTTGACTTTCAGGAAGAAATAAGAAATAAATTTTATCAGATGTCCTATATTAGGGTCAAATAATGAACATCTGAGCAAAGTTTAAGAGTCTGGTTGATTAGTGATTATTGATCAGTGAATCAAGTGGGTTAAAGAATTTTTTTTTAACCATAACCCACATACTTGTTTTTGTACACTATTGAAGTGTAGAGGGTCAATACACAGGCTTCTGTTTCCAGCAACGTGGCTGACTCAATGCCCTGAATCACCTTTGAAATATATACCTGAGCTGACAGGAAAATAAGTAAAATTCCTATTGGTAAAATGAGAGAGAGTTGAGAATCAGAGCAATGAGAGATGAGCTGACATTATAGTAGTTCTGGGTGGTTCTGTTGTCTTCCAGTCTCAGTAATCATAATCTTTTAGTTTTATTGTCCAGACATGGAAATGAAGAATGAGACATAGGGCCACATGAAGTGAGGGAGTTAGATTGTGTCCTCCACATAATACCAGGGACTATGATAGGCTGTGATCTCAGTGAAAAGGTGGCACATACACAAAAATCAATCTTACAAACAGAAAGCTTATGTCTACTTTTTTTTCAAAATGTTATAATTTACATTTCTACTTCATTTTATTGTCACTTTTATTGAAAGCACTTACTGAAAATATATTCATTTATTTGCAGATTTCTGCCAAAATATACTAGCTCACTCAGTTCCAATATACTTTGATAAGAGAGAATTGTAAAGAGTGCACACAAAACAGAGTTCGTTTGAGAAACGTAAGACTAAATATAAGTTTGCAAGCCATTTTTGTATATTTATGACATTTTTCATATAATAATTATACATGGAGAATAGCAATTCAGAATGTCTTTGTAGTCAGTGGTGGGAGGGATCTCGTTTTACATATGATGAAAATAAACCATACTTTTGATTGAAAGAATTGCTATTGTACATAATGCATCTGGAGCTTTTCACTTAGAAGTCAGATGTTTCATTCATGAGTATCACAGTCAGTGAATGTTAAAAGAAGGCAATGATTTTAGATTGGTAAGGCTGTACTAGCACCCTATTTTGCAAGGCATCTGTAATAGCTCTATAATTACAAGGGAATTACATGTTCCTACAAATTACTTGATAATTATACTTGATATTACCAAGTAATTCAAAGATTAGTTACTATGTAACTAACAATTTTGAGATCTCATTGCAACATTTCTCTTTCCTTATTTTAAGGGTTTGCTGATACCCTAAATAGTGGACACTCAGAGTATATTTCTAATTATGTTTAGGTTATTTGCTACATAAATTTGTTAGAAAAAAGCAAATATTTCTCAGAAAGAACAAATAAATTTGAATGGATAGATGGTCATTTGTCTTCATACTTAATTTGTATTAATGATATATTTCAGCATTACATTTCCTTTAATCTAAATGGTTCTGTGGAACAAGCCAGAGTTTCTGATAAAAATGACTTTAAACCAAATTAATTTATTAGGTAAATTAATGTATAGTAAGTTGATATAATCAAATATTACACTGTGTCCAAGAACTTACATCTTTATGTAGATTGACAGCAAATCTTAAGGATCAAATGGTATGTCAATTAGGTTATACCAAAGACTCAATAACATTTATTGGCATAAAGAAATTATGATTTTGGAAACAATATAGCTAATATAAATGTAACTATAGAGCAACTAAAATGTATTTGAATATTTGTGAATTCTACCAGCAACCAAGGAAGAAAAAGAATATTTGTTTGATATCCTATGTCTAATTGTCAATTAATATTTTATATTGGGATTATGAGATGCATAGATGTTTGCTTGCAAGGAGACAACGCAATGAGAAAAGAGCAGAGTTCTGGCACTACACCTTCTTTCATAGATGGAACAAGAATCACTTATTTCAGATAATAACTAGAGGGATTCATCCAGATAGGCGTAGCTCTTATGAAACTGAGGTATTAAGCCCCTCAAATAAAAAATCAGGGCCTCTTGTTCAAAATTAAGATTCTCAAGACAGTAACAGCTGAACACTAAACCAAACATGAGGTCTTTCCGAGCAGAAGCTGCATACCCATGCAGTTGACCCTGGTATCAAGTTCCAGAATATTTGCTTTCTTGGCTATCATTGGGCAGGGCACAACAAAACGGAATCCAGAATGGGTGGCACTTAGAAGTCCAAGCTAGTAAGTGAAATTACAAAATCTTTTATAATCTTTAGAATGAAGAAGATAAAATTTGAAATGATTAACTAGGTAGAAAATAATAAAACAATTTCACCCTAAAATGATTGGGACAATTTAAAAATTTCATTTTTGAAAGCAATTTAACCACATATGCTTTATTATTAAAAAAACAAAAACACCGAACACAAATGATATAGATATTAATCTCAAGAAATCAAAGACTAAACTATATACTGAAATATTATGATGTATTATAGCTTAATTGAAGAACTATTTCAACTAATAAAGCATTATAAGAATCAATACGTATTGATTCTTACAGAATCGAGCTCAAAAAAATGAAGATTAGGAAATTCAGGGACTTTGTTATGGTTTTGACTTAACAGATAAGTTGTGATGCAGAGGGGAAATTGACATTGGACTGTATTATTTTGTATTACAAAGTAAGTGTACTAAAAATAAGTAAAGCTTGGTCCACAATAGGGATGGGGATAGATACCAATTGTCTGTGTTTTGCACAATTGTATATTTGGTCAGACTAACGTGAAGAAAATGGAGAGAGGCAAGAAGAGAAAATACAAGGTTATCAGACAGAAGATGTTTGAGGAACCAGAATTATTCTGTTAACTGTGTGGGCATCAGCCTTTCCATATGAAGACAAACAGTTCATTGGTGGAAAGATAAAGAACACAGACACAAGGTAATAAGTTCAATTTTGCCATGATCCTACCTGGGATTTTAATGTATAATTATCTCAATTTATTTAGCATTAAATATTGAAGAACTCTACTTTGAGTAAATATGCTATAGTGGCTACGAAAATACAATAAACAGAGCTCTAGTGCAAATATTTAACTTAAGGAATATGAGAATGAGATTCAGTATAAAAGATGCTTATGAATAACAAATTAAGAACTGATGTGGCAAACTATAAAACAGTATACAACTCTGTATGTGTTTAAAGGAAGCAAAGGAAGAAGAAAATAATACATTCATTTTTGAGTGAGTCAAAGAAAGTCATTTTGGGAAAATACTCAGTTTTCCTACAAAATAAGAGGAGATTCACAGATCTAGATATGCTATTTCATGAAAGAGTGATTCAAATATATAGAAAGCCATATCTTGTTCTTGGAGAGGAAGTCCTCACAATTTAATAATGTTATTTGATCTATAATTCAATTTAATCTGTGCACTCAATGAAACTGGAATCAAAATACCAACAGGGTTTTGGAAGTAAGCAATGGGAAGAGAGGACATTTAGTAAAAGTTAAAAATTTTCACTTGAAAAATTAAACTTAACAGCATAAACAGAAAATGTCAAAAACAAAGAAAAATATGGGAAATATTAGAATGTATTTAAGCAATAATAATTAATCCAGTAATGTAGTAAGTTTAGAGAGGGTGATCAAAAAAAGGTAGAATACATCCACAGAGAAATTTAGTTCATAATGAAGTTTTGAAGTTAGTGCAGTAATAGATTACTCAATAAATTGTGCTGGTGTATCCACCTATCAATTTTTTCAAAAGAACATATTTTTCACCTCACTACTTATATTAAAATATATTTCAATTTAATCAAGATTTAAACATTAGAAATAATATAATAGCTCTGAGCAAAAGCCAAAGAAAGTTATAGACAAGTACTTCATATTATCATGAGATGGAGTAGTTACGGAGGGAAAAATAGGTAAAAGACCATAAACAAAGTTAAAGTAATTCAATACTCTCTCATTACCCATAATGAAGAGCTCTTAGAGTTAGGACTAATTTCATTAATATACAGTGAACTTTATACATAAATAAGAAATAGCCTAAAATGTAATGGAAAAATTTGAAATGAGGACATGAACATATGGTTCACAGCAAAAGAAATATTCAAGGATAACAACCATAAAGAAAGATTCCCAACTTCCTCCATGAAGAAATGCAAATTAAATCAAAGCTTCATTTTCTTACCCTATTAGATTACCAAGCGGTAAAGATTTCGATGACCGCCAGTATTGGGAGGTTGTGTACACACAGGTACTCTTATGCACAGTTTTGACAATGTATAGTGACTCTACCTGTTCAGAAGACAATTTGCTGAGCGTCCCTGGTGGTGCAGTGGTTAGGAATCTGCCTGCCAATGAAGGGGACACAGGTTCGAGCCCTGGTCCAAGAAGATCCCACAGGCTGCGGAACAACTGGGCCGGTGCACCACAATTACTGCCTGTGTGCCACAACTACTGAAGCCGGCGCGCCTAGGGCCCTTGCTCCGCAACGAGAAGCCACCGCAATGAGAAGCCAGCACACCGCAACAAAAAGTAGCCCCTGCTCGCCACAACTAGAGAAAAGCCCACGCACAGCAACAAAGACCTAATGTAGCCAAAAATAAAATACATTAAATAAAATAAATTAATTTTTAAAAATTAAGAAAAAAAAGACAATTTGTTGCTACCCATTCAGTTTAAAATGTATATACCAACAGGTTTCTGCCTAGGATTTTAATATAGGGAATTACGTATGTTCACAAAAATGTCTCTACAAAGATCTTGGCTGATCATAGTTTATAATAAACACTAGAAATATTGAGATGTTCATCAATTAGGGAGTAAATTATTGCATACAAATTTTCAGAAATGCATCAGAAATAAATTATGAAAACCATATATTAAATAAAAATATCAAATTGTAGAATGTTACTAAAGTACTTTCCTACTTTTATAAATACATCTATATATACATATAATATAAAAATATGAGTATATATTCCTATATATATATATAGAAATATTATGAAAGGATATGCCAGCAAGTCATCAATGATTATTACAATATAGTACTCTTGAATGAGTTGAGACTTACATCTTTCTGTGCATTGTTTTCCTCTGCTCCATATATTTTTATCATGAGCCTATATTGACTTCATAATAATAATAGTAATGGTATTGTAATAATTATTTATTATTGAATGAAAACTAATTAATGCTACTTGAAGGATTTGGCAAGGCTTAAATTGTTGTGGAGTCAATATTAGAAGGAGTTAGACTTTGAATTCAAAGAGGATTCCACGTTTTTAAACCTGAATGTGTTTAAACCTGAATGACTGTAATAATAGAGCCACTTTGCAGAGACTGGAAAATGAAAGCTATCTATCATATACTGAGAAAAGATTTTCATTCCCCTTTTACGTATGGGATTTGACATAGCATTAAAAATACAGGTCTACCATCACCCTGATACCAAAACCAGACAAAAATATTACAAAAAAAAGAAAAGTACAGACCAATATCACTGGTGAATATAAATGCAAAAATCCTCAACAAACTACTAGCAAACAGAATCCAAAAACACATTAAAAGGATCATACACCATGATCAAGTGGGATTTATCCCAGGAATGCAAGGATTCTTCAATATACACAAATCAATCAATGTGATACACCATATTAACAAATTAAAGAATAAAAACCATATGATCATCTCAACAGATGCAGAAAAAGCTTCTGACAAAATTCAACACCGATTTATGATAAAAACTCTCCAGAAAGTGGGCATACAGGGAACCTACCTCAACATAATAAAGGCCATATATGACAAACCTGCAGCAAACCTCATTCTAAATGGTGAAAAACTGAAACCATTTCCACTAAGATCAGGAACAAGACAAGGATGCCCACTCTAACCACTATTACTCAACATAGTTTTGGAAGTCCTAGCCACGACAATCAGAGAAGAAAAAAGAAATACAAATTGGAAAAGGAGAATTAAAACTGTCACTGTTTGCAGATGACATGATACTATACATAGAGAATCCTAAAGGTGCCACCAGAAAACTACTAGAGCTGATCAATGAATTTGCTAAAGTTGCAGGACACAAAATTAATGCACAGAAATCTTTTGCATTCCTATACACTAATAATGAAAGATCAGAAAGAGAAATTAAGGAAAAAATCACATTCACCAATGAAATAAAAAAAATAAAATACTTAGGAATAAACCTACCTAAGGAGGTAAGAGACCTGTACACAGGAAACTATAAGACACTGATGAAAGAAATCAAAGATGACACGAACAGATGGAGAGATATACCATGTTCTTGGATTGGAAGAATCAATATTGTGAAAATGATTATACTACCCAAAGCAAGCTACAGATTCAGTGCAATCCCTTTCAAACTACCAATGGCATTTTTTTTTACAAAACTAGAAAAAAAATCTTAAAATTTGTATGGAGACACAAAAGACCCCGAATATCCAAAGCAGTCTTGAGGGAAAAAAACGGAGCTGGAGGAATCAGACTCCCTGACTTCAGACTATACTACAAAGCTACAGTAATCAAGAAAATATGGTACTGGCACAAAAACAGAAATATAGATCAATGGAACAGGATAGAAAGCCCAGAGATAAACCAACACACCTATGGTCAACTAATCTATGACAAAGGAGAAGGATATACAATGGAGAAAAGACAGTCTCTTCAATAAGTGGTACTGGGAAAACTGGACAGCTACATTTAAAAGAATGAAATTAGAACACTCCCTAACACCATACACAAAAATAAACTCAAAATGGATTAGACCTAAATGTAAGACCGGACACTATAAAACTCTTAAAGGAAAACATAGGAAGAACACTCTTTGACATAAATCACAGCAAGATCTTTTTTGATCCACCTCCTAGAGCAATGGAAACAAAAATAAAGAAATGAAGCCTAATGAAACTTCAAAGCTTTTGCAAAGGAAAGGAAACTATAAACAAGACAAAAGATAACCCTCAGAATGGGAGAAAATATTTGCAAATGAATCAACAGACAAAAGATTAATCTCCAAAATATAAAAACAGCTCATGCAGCTCAATATTAAAAAAACAAACAACCCAATAAAAAAAATGGGCAGGAGACCTAAACAGTAATTTCTCCAAAGATACAGATGGCCAAGAAGCACATGAAAAGCTGCTCAACATCACTAATTATTAGAGAAATGCAAATCAGAACCACAATGAGGTATCACCTCACACCAGTTAAAATGGGCATCATAAGGAAATCTACAAACAACAAATGCTGGAGAGTGTGCAGAGAAAAGGGAACCCTCTTCCACTGTTCGTGGGAATATAAATTGATACAGCCACTATGGAGAACAGTATGGAGGTTCCTTAAAAAACTAAAAATAGAATTACCATATGACCCACCAATCCCACTACTGGGCATATACCCAGAGAACACCCTGTTTCAAAAAGACACATGCACCCCAATGTTCACTGCAGCACTATTTGCAATAGCCAGGTCATGGAAGCAACCTAAATGCCCACTGACAGACAAATGGATAAAGAAGATGTGGTACATATATACAATGGAATATTACTCAGCCATAAAGAGGAACATAATTGGATAATTTGTAGAGACGTGGATGGATCTAGAGATTGCCATACAGAGTGAAGTAAGTCAGAAAGAGAAAAATCAATATCGTATATTAACGCATATATGTGGAACCTAGAAAAATGGTACAGATGAACCAGTTTGCAGGGCACGAATAGAGACACAGATGTAGAGAAAAAGCATATGGACACCAAGGCGGGAAAGTGGCAGGGGGTCGGTGGTGGTGGTGGGATGAATTGGGAGATTGGGATTGACATATATACAGTAATATGTATAAAATGGATAACTAATAAGAACCTGCTGTATAAAAAAATAAATAAAATAAAATTCATAACAAATAAGTAAAAAATTTAAAAAATACACATCTATGGGGGTGGCGCAAGTGGAAAAATAAATGCAGGTCAGTTGCTAGCAGCTGGAAATACTGGTGTATGCCTCAACTTGAGTTTGGATTAAAGCCTATTCAGTTAAGTGAAATTTTGGAAAAATTGGAAAAATATAAGGGAAGAAATAACATTAAGACATATCTCATTCATTGTGGTGTATTATATATTTTGCAAGTCTTAAAAACAAATAAATTATAATGTTATAATTTGGGGTTTCTTCAAATTCCATCACAAATATGGAAAGAGAAGAGGAAGATGAGAAGATTGGAGGAATAAAGTTTGAAATAATCAGTTCTGATATCTAGTCACAGTAAGCAAGAAATTAATGCATGGTGGTGTTATTAGGCTAGAATAAAATGTTTCATGAATTAATGGTATCACAGAATAGTTTCAGGAACTGGAGGAAGAGTGGAATCTGTAGTTCAACATGGATCCTTAGGGTTTAATGTTTTAACGAGGAAACTCTCAAGAAATGGTCAGGTCAATTTTATGCCTTATCTAGCGTTTGTATAGAACACACTCAACATATAAAAGAATCCTGGTTTGAATAAACAATGAAACATGACATTTACAAATAACAATAATCTAAACTATAGTCAAATAGAATGGGCATATCTATAGATATATGGAAATTGATACCCTGTTTTTAAATATTCATATCTAAAATTATTTTTCTTGTGTTTATACTTATTTTCTTTTACCCTCACCGGAAATCCATGTTTTGGGAAAGGGTTTGAAGAAGAAAATTAAGATTGCCTCTGAAAGTAATAGAAAGCATTCACAAGTCAGTACTAGCCAGAGACTGGAGAGTCTCTAGCTAAAATTAAATTACTTGTTAGAAAAATGTAAGGCAAAAGGCAGTGTTTCAACAAAAATGTATACTTATGTTACAGGCTATTTGCACATGAAGTCACATGTGAATGAACCCCATCGGATGAAGTGGTGTTTCAGTTATCTATTGCTACATTTTAAAAACTACCACCAAACCTAAAATATTTGGTATTTTAGACTGGACGGTAGAAGGGCCCAAGCGTAGCAAAGACATTGTCATTGGACGCTTCAAAGACAGTGAGGAAAGTATTGAAACCTGAGAAAAAGTGACACATTATAAAGTGGCAGGATATTTGGCAATACTGATGCCTGTGGGCAATTCAAAAATATACCTAATGAACTTGTGGACGTGGCTAAGAAGATTTCCAGGGAGAATGTAAAAAGTGCCAAATGCCTCTTTTAACTGTGTATGATAAAACTGGGGAGGAGAGAAATGTATTGAAGAGGAAACTGTCCAATTTCAAGGAAAATTTAAGAAATGTATTGAAGAGAAAAATTTAGAGCAAATATTTCTACCTAGGACTTGCTTGACTGCAAAAGAAGTTCTCTAGCCTGCAAAAT